>NW_027496298.1:0-26862 GCF_021521415.1 Bidens hawaiensis
TTCTCATAACGAATTAAGTCTGATTCGCTATCCGATTCGTTACCAAACTTTACTTACGCGAACTTAATTGTAAGCGAACTTGGATACAAGCGAAGTTATATACAAGCGAACTTAGCATTAAGCGAAGTTAACTACAAGCGAACATATTCAAAAGCGAACTTAACATGCTGCGAGCTTAACCAGGCGAACTTAACATGCTGCGAACTTAACCAGGCGAACTTAGCATGCTGCGAACCTGACCAGGCGAACTTAGCATGCTGCGAACTTAACCAGGCGAACTTAGCATGCTGCAAACTTAACCAGGCGAACTTAGCATGCTGCGAACTTAACCAGGCGAACTTTAACAGTAGTGAACTTAGCTACGAGCGAAGTTTCCCAGCAACAGCAGCTACGGGTTTTGTCTTAACCCACTAGTCGCTTATGTTTCAACGTATAAACCTCGGATATGATCTTAACCATTCCCGTAAACGTTCCCATGGCCAATTTCGGATAAGACTCGGCCCGGAAAAGCATAAAGTTTGGACATTTAGCTTAAAGACGTTCAATACTAGATTTACGGGTTCATTTAATCGAGCCATTTGTGTTCGCGGGTTCAATAGATTTGTTTTATCACCAAGTTTTCTACTTTAATACTTGTTTATACTCGATCTATACTAGATTCAAGTTTCAAAGCTAACCGTTTATAAAAACGTAAAGTTTAAAGATAAACGACATACCTTTACGTGTTTTAAGGTTACGGTTTAGCTTGGTTATAAGCTTTTGGTCTTGTATCTATCTTGTGTAACGAGGATTCAACGTTTGTTTGGCTCGGATCTTACCCTCCTATCTCGGCCGTATATGGTGGTGTAGGTGTGTGTGTTTTTTTTTAGTGTGAAGAGAATAAGATGGTAAGAATGAGGATTTAGGGTTTTAGGATGGTTTAAGGGGTATTTATATTCCTTAAAGTCCATGGACCTAAGGCCCATTACCCTTTAATCCTTTTTAATTATCCAAGTCCATCATTCTTCTTTATTAACACTAATTAATTATTTAACACACGACAACTTAACGCAACTGTCTTTATTTAATATTAGAATATTTTAGGATGTTACAAAACCAAACTCAAAACGTTAAATAAACATAACTTTACAAGGGATTCGAGATATATAATTAGACGTATATCAAAGTTGTAAATCTATGAAAAATTCTTGACTAAATTATTATGACTCATGTATATATATATATATATACATATTTTACCATTCGTGCTTACACACTTTCGTTTACCTTTTAGGGTGATGTCGGTGTTCAAACTTCCAAGACTTTAATCCTTCCTTTCATAACTTAAATCGTCAAACCGTGAGTTATACTCGATCCCTTTTAAACTTTTCACACATTTGGGATGTAACATTTATAAAATCACATAAACTCAAACACACTCTATTTTCACTCAAGCAAACTCAATCCTAATACATGCTAAATCTATATGTTTGTTTATTCAATCTACATGCTAGAATAAGTTGACATGCTCCTTTCGTTAACTTCGCAAGCCTCCTTTGACATGTATAAAGTTATAGGATTTGCACACCACCTTTTTGTACGAGGTCATTGTCAAGTATTCCGTTACACCCTTGTTATGTTGATAATAAGGATATGCTAGTGCTTAATCTATAGTTTGAAATGAAGTCACGCATGCTAGTATGAATTCTAAAACTAAACATAATTTAGTCATGTGGATTTGAGATTTATTCTATATTATGCTATGTAAATTCAAACTTGTATGCTCACCAACATTTTTGTGCTAACGGATATCTTTACAATGTTGCAGGAAATGCTTGAAGAATTGTTGCAAGAAAATATTTAGGGTGGATTTAGATACACACCAAATTCTAAAATCAAGACTATGCTCTGTTATTTTGTTAGTATATGTTTCATTATGGACAAGTTGTATTTTCATTAGCTATGTAAAACAATATTATTAAATCTATTGAAATCTAGTTATGTTAATGAATTTCTTTGGAATCAATCTATCACATTGCACCCCGATGTTTCTGCCATCGGTTGGGGTGTGACAACAACGAGTTTTATAATCAAGTGAATGTGTGATGTGTAAAAAAAATGTTAATGCAGAAGAGACTCTCATATTTTCATTTAACTACAAGTGTAAAACTACTGATGAGCTAAAGGTGGAAGCGACAGATAACATATTATGTTACAAATGATCAACTATACTAAAAACCTTATTACAATAGAACCCTATGTTAACTACTGATCTTCTCAAAACAATTGATGTGTGATCATAAGATGTTTGTCTTCAGTTCTTTATAGTCTTCAATTTTTTGATGTAGCAGTTGTTTAGTTCTTCATTCCATTTATTAGTTGATTTATTATCAGCACCTTGAGAGCAACAGTTTTCTTTTAACCATAGTGAAGAACAACTTATGTTTGAATGGTCAACAGTCATTCGCAAGGTTCAACAAAGTATATATGCGATAGATACCCAACGGGTTTTGGGTTAGCTATGGAACAAACTTTTGTATTCGGGTATCGGATTGAGTATTATATAAAAAACATGTCCCAAATCTAACCCATTGTGATCCCTAAACAACATAACATACTGACTAATAATAATATGTGAATTTATAGGTGATGAATATTGAATTCAAAAAGATAAATGAAACGAATCTTACTACAACTTCTTTACAACTACAGGAATCAATGATTTTTATATCTTCATCTAGATCAGTTTTTGAAATGGACTGGAGCAAACGCCTTGGAATATCATAAACTACAAATAAATTTGATGAGTATAATGAACAAGTTTTAGAGAACAATATTTTTGTTGATATTCATGGAGCATATCACTTAAGTTGTGTATGTGACTTATGTTTTTGGTTTTTAACTTATTATTTATGTGTCGACTCTTTTGGTCACTTTCAAGCTACCAAAATTGTAAATTTTATATTTTAGACTTTTTATTGTTTGTTATACATATTTCATTTATCTTTTACCTTTAATTATGTTTATTCTTTCAGATAACTCATCTTATTTATTTTTAACATTTGACAAATCCGGTGTATCAAGACAAATTCATGACTTTATTTATAAAGTAATGAACCATTCAATATCAAAGATGTTTATAAATTTTCTCACATCAATGTAAAGGGTATTTAGTGCTCATGATTGTTTCCGACAACATAAAAAAAAGATTCTCGTGATTCAGATGAGCTTAACGTAAGACTTTAAATATAAAAACACTCTTGAATCATTTGAATTGATATAATATTCTGTAGAACAAAAATATACCTCCCCTCCGCAAATACTAAATGTTTATTTGGTTTCAGATTAAATAATAAATAAAAACATAACAACGATTTGCGGATGGCATATGCCATTCAACCATATATTCGATAAAGTTCATATTGTCCGATACACATAGTTGGCCGATGTTTACTTTATCATGACGTTATGTTTGTTGCTTTTTCCTTATGTGTCATGAGTGCATCATTTTCCGCTATAGTAGTCATTCTTTCTTGAACAACTTCTAAGCACCGACCTTGTTACCACTTGCATCCTATTTTATGAATGTTATGCAAAGTTAGCTATCATTCCATTTCTATACAAGAATCAAATGTCGAAAATGTATGGTCTTCTAGATCATTCATTGTGGTATTCTAGATAATTCATTATGGTATTCTAGATCATTCATTGAACTTAGCCAAACGACATGAAACTCACCATTAATTTGTTAGTTACATGATGGATGTAATTACATAATGTGAAAAGACTATTGTCCTTTGATGCCTTGTATTTGTATAAATAGGGATATAATAGAACACCATATTCAATATCTCATACACACAATCTCCATCAAAACTAAGGCATCTAAAGGGAAGTAATAAAGATTAGTATAATGGCTTCATCATCAAAGATAACCATCCCTACAAGTAAGTATGGTTAATAATGCATATATCTAGTGTTCATGATCGGGTTTACTTGTTAGTGGTTCTTAATACTGCCCATGTTCTAATAATATAATAAACATGTGGCATCAGACTTTATGTTAATTATATCGAATACAATCATAAATTTCATATTCTTAACAATAGATTGGATCGATTAAAAATTAATTGTGTGTTGAAGGAATTGGTTCAGTTTTCTGGAACTTGTTTTATTTTCTAGAAATTATAATCGTATTGTGATATTATGAAGTTGTTTAAAATTGGTATTGAGGAACTCATCAGATTCGTTAGTTTAAATCATGATGGGATGTTATTTAATTATTATTGTATGCCTCATGAACTGTATGCATTCCAACACATGAGTTTAATCTTAGCCTATACAAGCCCATTACATATTTTTCTATAGACTCAATAAAATGAATTTTGCAAATTAAATACTCATGTGGATTAGTAATATGTATTGAAATAATGACACATATTAATGTTTTGAATTGAATGATGCCATTCGATTTCCCTATCATAATTTTGTTTATTATTATTATGGATAAGATTCGTGATGTTAAAATTTTTCCTATATCTTAAAATGATTATTTACATCACTGGAATCTCAAAGTTTCATTCGAATGACAAGTATCTAAATCCTAGTTTATATACTTTATTGATTTTATCAGAATAGTTAACTTGTTAGCAAGAAAATTAAAAGTCTGATGGATTATTGTCTAGTAGCTTATGGAAAGTTAAAGCATATCATATATTACTGGAGACATTATTATTATTATTATTATTATTATTATTATTATTATTATTTTATTTTTTGTTGTTTTTATTCATATGGCTATTGTATGATTTTGAATAAGCAAAACAACAATAAACTGGTTTGTGAATATAAGACTATTGTGTCCTTACGTATTTTAAACTCACATAGTCGTATTCAAAATGTAACATGTATGGTTGTAGTGTGAAATTGTTTTTCTTTTCAATTTGTTTCATCATTAATAAAATATATCTTAATGATTTGAATAACCAAACCAACGGGAAGTTATTCAAGTTAGTCAAGTATGAAATTCATCTTATGTAGTTAACATATAGGCCTAACATGCAAATATATATATTTATGCCTAATGATGAGGTGTGTATTTATGTGCCGAATTGTTTTATGTATGTTCATAATGCTTGAATGGTGGTCAAAGCCAACACGAAGCCAACATTCAAGTAGAACCATACGATGATTTGTTCATAGCATTTGAACGTTGATCATAGCCAACGCGAAGCCAACGTTCAAGTGGAACGTTACTTTCCTTCATAACATTTGGATATTGGTCATAGCCAACGCGAATCCAATGTTCAAATAAAATTTTAATTTTAACCTATTCTTTTGGTGTTATGGTGGGGTTTTTTATCTTCAACGTATTAATTATTGTTAGTGCACGGTTTTGCGTCTTGAGTCTTTGTAATTATCGTTAACGTTTTGTTTATTATTTAATGTAATAATTAGTTAAATTATTATCTAGTTCGTTAGGTTTAAAGTCTAGTTCGCTAGGGGATGTTAGCGAACTAAGACATTAAGTGTATTCCCTCTTGATTCGTTAGGGAATGTTAACGAATCAGGGGGTGTTTCGTCTAAATTAATGTATGTAACGAAGCAGTGTCTGGTTCGCTAGGGATGTTAGCGAACCAGACCTCCTTCTATATATAGTGAACACTGTTCACTGTTAGTTTAAGTTTTTAGAGTTAATTATCAAATCTCTGTCCAATCGTTCTCTCAATCTTCAAACTAATATTATACGAATTACTAGTATACATATACCGATAATATATATACACATACAACACTAAATCTATAGTAATTATGAGCTAGATCTATATAAACGTATTAATCGATTATCCATAGATCTGAGATCTGTTAGTGTTATAGTTATTGGATTAACAATTATGTATGTTTTATTTTGATTACCTCATTATTTAGCTCACTTCAACTCTGCCACTTCTGCATGTATTAATCTAGCATCCACTATCACTCCAAATTTTGGAGTTGAAGTTCTGACTTGGGCAAACTTTGCCTCATGGAGGGACTCAGCTAGACTTATTCTTGGCATGTTGGATCTTGATTATGCATTAAGGCATGATGCTCCCGCTACTCTTACTAATAAAAGCATAGCCTAACAGAAACAAGAGAATGAAAGGTGGGAAAGATCTAACCGAACGTGTCTGATGGTAATCAAGAATTCCATCTCATATGCTATCAGGGAGCAATGCCTGATCCTGAAAATGCTAAAACTTATCTAGACTAAGTGGTGGAACAGTTCAAAGGATATTCAAAAGCGCATGTGAGAAATTTAATTCAGATAATGCTTACTTTAAAGTATAATGGGGTAAGTGGTGTGCGTGAACACATAATGATGATGAATGACATGGCTAATAAACTCAAGAGCTTAGACATGGAAATCAGTGATGATTTTCTAGTACACTTCATTATTACCTCTCTTCCAGCACGTTTTGATGCTTTCAAAATTAACTATAACACTCAGAGAGATCAATGGTCAATGAGTGAGTTGATAACAATGTGCGTGCAGGAGGAAGAACGTTTGAAGTTAGAAAAACCAAATGTTATTCACGTCACCACTACCAAACCATTAAAGAGGAAGGGAAACTTCGAAGGGGAAAGCTCCAAAGTCCATAAACCTAGTACAAGTTCAGCTCCTAGCTCAAAAGCCACATCCTGAAAACTTAGCTGCAAATTCTGTCGTAACACGGGGCACAAACAGCAAGATTGCCCTAAATTCAAGGAGTGGCTAGTTAAGAAGGGTAACCATATATTTATGATATTTGATTCCTTTAATATTAATGCTCCAATTAACACATGGTGGGTTGATTCTGGTTCTATGATTCATGTTACTAACTCTATACAAGGATTCCTTACAGTCTGAAGGCTGGAAAGAAACCAAAGGACAATTAGAGTGGGAGATGGTGACGAATTAAATGTTGAAGCTATTGGTACCATGCAATTAATAATGAAAATCGGTCATTGTATTAAACTTTTTGGATACTTTGTATGTACCGAGAATAACTAAGAATTTAGTATCGGTACCAAAGTTGGATTATGACGGTTATAATGTTTTGCATGGAAATGATAAAGTCACTATTACTTTAAACTCTCATGTCATTGGTTGTTGTTCTCTAGAAGGAAGTCTCTATAAGTTAAAACTAGATGATCAATTTTCAAAATCATTGTTATCATATAATGTGAATGAAAACACTAATAAATGAAAATGAGATTTAGAAACATCATCCATTTTGTGGCATCAGCATTTAGGCCACATTTCACGAGCTCGAATGTTAAGACTCGTAAAGGATGAAGTACTACCAAATATTGACTTCTCTGCTTTTGAAAAATGTGTTAAATGTATTAAAGATAAAAAGACGAAAAGAATAAGAAAGGTGCCACCAGGAGTTCAGGACTTTAAGAACTCATACACACTAATATTTGTGGCTCTTTCTCTCCTGGCGTAACTGACCATGCATCTTTCATAACTTTCAAAGATGATTACTCTCGTTACATGTACTTATATCTAATCAAAGAGAGACCTGAAGCACTTGACATGTTTAAATCTATAAGGCTGAGGTTGAAAATCAACTTAACCTTAAGATAAAGGTAGTCAGGTGTCACACCCCAACCTACGGCGGAATTTCCGGGGCGTGAGCTGATTGCTCACATCTCTCAATGTACTATCATGCAATATTATAATTATAATATTTATTATTCCAATTTAAATAGTACAATAAATTCAAATAATCATAGTACATAAAATTCATAAATAAACAAGTAAAATAAACATCAAAAATTAAATTTCTGTGTCTTCTCCTCTATCATGCATCCTAAGTTGCTTTAAACAATCTTGATAATCATAACATGAGGTAACCTGCATATGTGTCAAAAATACAACATGTTTTGTCAACACGATGTTGAGTGAGTAAAACACCAGATTTTCATGATTATATAATAATAAATAAGAGAGCAAACTGTGTCAAGTGAGAAATACAATTTAACCAATGACCAAGTAAATAATGAGCTGTCGATAAGCACGATGCCAGATAAACTGGACGACGGCTATTACGACGGTTGTATGATCATACTATACTTAGATTATGCTGAACTCTTCGAATGCGATTCAAGTAAAGCATAAACAAGTAAGGTATATATTGTTAAACACAAGTGACAACAGTTGCAATTTGCGCATTAGATAATAGGGAAATAAATAGTAACGCATACGTCCCCAAAACAGTAAAAATGAGTGTAAAATGGGGAATGTGATACTCACCTGATCGGATGAACAAAATATAAGTGATGATGTGAGAAAGATAAATCCTTCAGGATATACCCGTAAAGGATTTTTAGTTAAACAATAGTAGTATGAATTAATTAAAAAGATATACACGATTTAGTGAATTAAGATTTTAATGTGAATTGAGTTAGGTTTGGGATTAGAATGTTTATTAATTGATAGATGGATTTCTATAAAAATTAATATTATTGTTTGTCATATATTTATAACATGACTAATTATTATTATTTATAAAATGTTATTGATTATTCTTGATAAAAATATATAATCCATTTACTTAAATAGTTTTAAAGAATTAAGATATAAATTATCTAAACAAATAAATAATTAAATATACAAATTAAGTAAAATAATTTGATTAGATACACTCTAAGATATAATATTTGAATAATTAAGTATAAATATATCCTTTAAATAAATAATTATAAGACAAACGTTTTTAAATATATTATTAACTTATCATACATACTTTGAATCTTTTAACAAAAATCTAATGATATATTTAAACGGAAATTATTAAAAAACGTGTTTAAACGTATTAACTATATATATATATATAGGGGGGTTATTTTGAGAGCCTTGATGAGTTATAAGAACTTTAAGAACTCAATATGGACCACACATTTAATTAAATGAGTATGGAATATGTGGCTGAGAATAAATCTAATTAAAAAAATTAACCAGGAGAGAGAATAAGTATTTTTGAAGATTACACAAGTTTAATGTTAGTTACACATGTATAATAAGTCGATTCGGTGTGTAAAAAAATACTGTAATTTTTTGTACATTACTTACACTTACGTATTACACATGTGTAAAAAAATCCAAAAAAAAAATTTGTTAAGTTGAGTTCTTTCGAGTTCTTAAAACTCAAAGCAGTTCTGAAAAGAAATCAATCATATATATATATATAAGCAATTTTATAAGGATACTCAAACACAAGAAAACACCGAGAATGGTGTCGGGTCTTGATAAGAAAAATGATGATTTATTATTATTAAAAATATATACTTATAATACATACATGTTTATATATATAAGTATATATATACGTAAACGAAATATTTGAACGAGATTTGACAAAAACAATAAACTCCAAGATGTCGGTTTTAATAAAATAATGTTTATATAATATTTAATAATGATTAATATTAATTACAAAACATTTAAAACCATTTAAAAAAATAGATAACAAACCGCGTCCAGGGGGCTCGAACCTGCGCTGCGCCCCTGGCCGGTTCAATGAGTTACCACACAGTGCGTCCAGTTGGTTATGATACCAAAACAGAAATTGAAATACAACAATGATTAATTCTGAAATCGATAGATTCGTTAAATGGTTGTTTAATTCGTGTTAGGGTTATTGTAATATAAGTTTAGGCGATCATGTTACTTAGATAAAATACCTGAGTAGATGATGGATTGATGGTGAACCATGCCCAGCTATCGATGACACCATAGCGAACTAGTATGATCATTACAGACTGATATAGTACAATTAGTGTTAGGGTTATAGTTTGCGATGTAATGAGGAACTTGCAGATCAGTTTAATTGAATTTTCGTTACGAATAAATATCATAATACCAATTCCTTATATAACGGTTTGAATATATTAAAGATGTGTATCGATTGGATTATGGTTTCCTAATTCGAGGTGTTGGTAGAGACACATAAGGTATGCGAATAATCCCCACAGATCAATTCCACGTATAACGCGAGGATTAAGCTACAAGATATCCAAATGGGTCACGGAATCGGGTTTGAAATTGGGTCACGGGTATAGGGTAAATATGATGATGATAATAGTTTTTAATATTTGCAAATAGATCCTTAAAGTTTAAATGTGGATACATAAAGAGTTAAAACTAAAGTTTAGGGGTGAAAATGTTAACAATTGAAAGTTATATTGATAAACTAAATAAATATAATAAATAATAAATAAATAAAAATAACTCGAATAATGTGACGTTTTATAGATTGAAATTACCTGAAAACGAAAACGGGTCGGTATTGGTTGTGTATATATAAATGAAAAACCCGAATTATTACAGTCTCCCCTACTTTAGGGAATTTTGTCCTGAAATTAGAGAAAGTAAACAATAGATAATATAAATAAAATAATTAAATATTAAGGAATTACCTTTAAAATAACATTTCAAATTTCAATCATAATCATGGAACTTTGAGTAGTCGAAGCAACGCTCCAAATGAAACTCCGATAGGGACACTTAAATATAGGATGTACCAGAAACGTATCCACCATGTCCTTATCATCGCTACATTTGTATCGTTATCCCAACTACTTTCAATTCTATATTATTGCACACAATTGCACGCCTTATGATTTCCATGCGAGGACTTTAATAGTTATGTAGGCCTCCATAATTACTTAATTCGTCGGATGGTCCACATAACTTGTCCCATCGTGTGAGTTACAAAACATTTGAAAAACATGACTTTTATATAAAACAAGAATCTTAATACGTTTTGGTTATGAATAGAAGATAGTAATTGTATAAAATATTGGTAAAACGAATTGAATTTTTGAGTTGGTTTAATAAAATATTAATATTCCAAAACATCTTTTGAAAGTATGGCATTGCAAACAGTTGCCTTTGAAAAATAGTAAACTTTATTGTATGAGCATAATTGTTTAAACTTAATAAATTATTAGAACTAAAATTATTTAAATCCTAAAATCAAATAACCATTTGTTATAATGTATAATTAAGAAAAATAAAATATGACAAAAACATCTTCTTTGATAAACTTAGTTATGATTGATTTGATTTATCTGATTTAAAATAACTTGATTAATTAGGTCTATAAAAATTTGAATAATTGAAGTTGATTAAATTGAAATATTTTGATTAAGTTGCAAAATAGGGTTTAATAGAATAAGTTTGGAAATTTTGAGCTAGAAGAACATGGTTGAATTGAGAACACACATGGCATAGGTGATTAGGATTCCATAGTTGTAGCAATTACACGTAGCATGGTATAAAATTTGAGAAAACATCGTAGCATGGGTTTTAGCATTAGACAGCATAGACCATTGTGGAACATCTTATGGTACGAGGCAAGTGATACATTGGGTATAATGTGATATGAGGATTGAATTGAATAGTGATAGTGGCAAGTGAAGCATAACGAGTGAATTCTAACGTAAAGTTTCTTGTTTGAGACACTATGATTTTGTTGAGATTGATTAATTTAATTAAGGTTTAGACTTGCGTTTGTTAATGTTGTTGTTATGAGAATCAGGTAGGGGTAAATTAATTGAATTTATTAGCGAAGAGGTTAATGAACAAGATGGCATTTATGTTTTGGAAATTGAGTTCGTATTTTAGAGATCGCATGAGCTATCTCCTTGACTAATAAATGATTGATATGGTTTGATGTTAAGAAAACATTCTATGATTAATAAAGATGTGATTTAATGAGATTGGATAGTTGTGTAGATTTCATATGATTTATTGTGTAAAACGAAACTTAAATATGTTATGTTGATGTTTATTCATAACTTAAGGATAAGTTAGAATTTAAATTGAAAATCAATGAGTTAATTTGATGAATGCATGAGTTTTTATCAAAGTTTGACATGTTTCAACAAATTAAAATTTGAAGTTAAGTACTTGAAATATGTTTAATATTTTTATTTGTATATGATACCATGAGTGTAAGAAAGTCATTCGATTATTTAATTGTGCAATAACATAATAACATGATAAGATGAATAGGTGAAAACCAATTCAATAATAAAGTGTAAATTGTTTTGATTGGCTCGTGATACCAAGTCTTGATGAATGAAAAATTTGTATCTGATCAGGAGAATAAAAATGTTTTAAGTGTATGAATAGATCGAATCAATAAATCTTGATTAAAAAATGATTTAGTAATTAAGAAATTGATTAATTGCATAACTGAATAATGGAATAATTGAATAATTAAATCAAGTCATAAATCAAATAAACAGACAAATAAACAAATAACGAATGTTTTTCGATGTCTTGGGTTTTCCATGAGCTTTCCATGGCATTTTGTTTCCCTAACTTATAGCATACCAAAACCAAAACCAAAACCAAAACAAATGAGCGAGTTGGCCACCCGTGAGCATTACATGGAAATTTGAATGGCCCAACTTAATTATCGAATCAACAAATCAATTAAGTTTGTCGGCCCATGAGCGTTACATGGCGATTTAACCAACCAAACTAAATAACGAATAAACGAACTCAAGCATAAGTAGTTGAAACATCTCGTGTATCACCACGGATGATAATGTTCCAAAAAAATATCGCAACAATAAAAAATTGTGCAAATGTACAGTTGGCGTGTCCATGGTGTCCCATGGGTTCTACACCCGACTAGACATTTTAAAAACAATAAAACACGATAAAGGGTGTAACCGTTTAGCCTATTACGTTAAACGCTTAAAGTGTCAGTCGCATGACAATTTCCTCTATGGCAGGAAATCTTGTCACACTCCTTAACTTTAAATGAAAAAGAGCAAAACCAAAGCTAGGAAATTCTCAAGGAAATTTCCGACAATAAAAAGCAATCTAATAAAATTAAAAAGAAATATTTTGAGATTGAGGCTTTGCCTCAAAGTTATAAAAATATTTTGAGAATGAGACATAGTCTCGGAGTAATAAAATAGTTTGAGAGTGAAGCATAGTTCGGAGTTGTGTGTGAGTGCATGACAAATAAAATAAACAATTAATTCAACAGTTATATAAGTACATAATCTAGCACATAATTACGTAAGCTGTAAACAATCAAACAGAACATATCAGTTAAACAAATAAGCACGTATGGGGGCTCTTAAGCATGTTACTAAGGCACCACTAACGACATATCTTAAACCTTCGGCTTTGATACCAATATGTCATACTCCAACCTACGACGAAAATGCCGGGGCATGAGCTGATTGCTCACAGCTCTCAAAGTACTATCATGCAATATTAAAATTATAATATATGTTATTCCAATTTAAATAGTACAACAAATTCAAATAATCATAGTACATAAATTCATAAATAAACATCCAAAATTAAATTATTGTATATTCTTCTCTAACATGCATCCTAAGTTGCTTCAAACAATCTTGATAATCATAACATGCGGTAACCTGCATATGTGTAAAAAATACAATAGGTTTTGTCAACACGAGGTTGAGTGAGTAAAACACCAAATTTTCATGATTATATAATAATAAATAAGAGAGCAAACTGTGTCAAGTGAGATAAACAATTTAACCAATGAGCAATTAAATAATGAGTTGTCGATAAGCATGATGCCAGATAAGCTGGACAACGGCTATTACGACGGTCGCATGATCATACGGTACTCAGATTATGATGGACCTCTTCGAATGCGATTGTAACATCCTAAAATTTGAATAATAATATTTTATATTCATTGTTATGACGGAAAGTTTACTTGAATTAATAAATAAATGGTAGAATAGTAAAGATGGTAAGACAAGTAAATAAATTAGATGGAGGTAATTATGGACCAAAAAGGAAAGATGGGCCTTAGGTCTATGGGCTTAAGGGAATATAAATACCCCCTAAACCCTAATCCTTTCCATTTCCATCCATAATATCCATCTTATTCTCCCTACACCTCCTTAACACACACACACCCTTCCCTTTTCGGCCGCAAGCAAGAACGAAGATCCGGGATCAAAAATCAAACCTTGTATTGATAGATCCTTAATATACAAGCTAGATACAAGATTAATGCTTCGTAACAAGCTAAACCGTGACCTAATAGCCGTATAAAGGTATGTTCTCGACTTTAAAGCTTACGTTTTTATGAACGGATAGCCATGAAACTTGAACATAGACTAGATCGGGTCTAGATAAAACATAAAGTTAGCAACTTGATGATTAAAAATGGATGTAATATAGTCATGGCTAGATACGGTTCATGAAGGAAACCCTAGATCTAGCCTAAAGGACGTTTTGTGCCTAAAGGATCAAACCTTGTACCTAAAATAGACTAGATCTCGATGAAGGACTACTATCGAGTGTAAAACGATTATGGGTAATGATAATAAAGGGGTTAAAGGTCATGATTTGAGCCATAGAACAAGTTGGTTGGGCAAGGTGAGAACCTAGAATAGGAAAACAAGTTGAGCGGGGGGTTTTCGGCCAATTGTGGAGGTTCTTGGTCAAACCATGTGGTTCTCGGCCATGGTGATCTCGATCAAACAAGGTTCTCGGCCAGGAAGGTTCTCGGTGACCACGTGTTCTCGGTTCAGAGCATGTGTTCTCGGCAACTTTGTGTTTTCGGTCAGACATGGGATCTCGGTCCAAGTGTTCTTGGTTATGAGTTCTCGGTTGAGTTCTCTGTCCCTAAGTTCTCGGCCAGTTAGTGACTTGAGGTGGACTTTGGGCCTGGCCAGTTAGGCCCAGTTACTTAATGGATAGATGGGCTAGATTTAACTAAGTCCACAGGATGCTAAGCCCATTATCTTAGGCTTAACAAACAAGCCCAATCTAGAAAATAATTTAAAAGGTTAATGGAAAATGTGTTAAGACTGTTAATGGAAATAAAATTTTTCCAAGTTGACCTGGCAGCTCGACCCCAGCCAGGGGCTTTGCCCCTTGGACCCCGCTAGGGGCTGCCGCCCCTAGAACCCCGTTGCCAGGGGCGCTGCCCCCGGACCCCCGTTCGTTGTGGGTTATATAAAGATAGAAAATGCGATATGAGTAGTAATAGTTAATTGATGCATGTAATTATTATGCAGTTAGTCGTGCCCAACTGAAGAAAGGAATAACCATAAACGGTGAACGTAACCGCATCCAGGTGAGTTTCTATCCTCATTCCTTGTTATGTTTTCGGGGCTGTGTGCATACTCGATGTGATTAGTTAATACACTTACCTTAAGTGGTAAGTGTATGCCTATTTATGATACAAGTGAATGCTATGGAATAATGCTTGACGGTACATGAACGATCTTCGGATATTGCATGTACTTTCAGGGGATAGTTAGATGATGTGGTAGTTTATATATATGTTATACGTATGAGGTATGTATGTTATAGAAAATGAGTATGAAAGAAAGTATGTAAAATATATAAACAAGAAGGAAGGTATGATATGAAGGAATTGGCGGTAAAGGGTGGCAGACCCTAATAATATCTGTGAAGAAGGGTGGCAGACCCTAATAATATCTGTGAAGGAGGGTGGCAGACCCTAATAATATCTGTGAGGTTATAGGGCGAGAGGCTCTTTAAGGGTGGCAGACCCTAATAATATCCGTGAGGTTATAGGGCGAAAGGCTCTTTAAAATGTAAAGTATGTATGTAAAGAAAGATAAAGTACAAGGTATGAAAGAAAGAAAGAATGTATGAAAGTAAGAATGAAGGTATATGCTTACATATGTTTGAAAGAAAGTAAAGAAGGACAAGTATGTAATATAAGAATGTATTGTATGTTGATTGTATTACCTAGAACTCACTCAGCGTAGCTGACTTTTAGTATGCACGCAGGTGAGTAGAATGAGGCAATTAGTTTGAGGGGGACACGTGGCATGGTTGGATGAAGCTGGCATCTGAAGATTTTGTTATGATGTTTTATCACTATGTTATATGGTATGTTTTAAAAGAGACAAAGTATGGATGATTGTAACGAATGATTGACTATTTTTGTTTCTGCGAAAGTTTTTAATTAACTCTGATTTTAGAACTGCGTTTATGAGTAAATCCAACGTCCAAATGTGAGGCGCCGGTAACGGGGCCTTACAAGTTGGTATCAGAGCAAAGTTCGAGAGATTTAAGCATCCTACATGCTTAGACTCGAACAGAGAATGAGATTTAAGTAAGAAAAGAAAGAAGATGCTAGTTCGAGAATGCCATGTGTCTTTATAAAAAATGATGATTTATTATTATTAAAAATATATACTTATAATACATACATGTTTATATATATATACACACACATAAACAAAATATTTTAACGAGATTTGACAAAAACAATAAACTCCAAGATGTCCGTTTTAATAAAATAATGTTTATGTAATATTTAATAATGATTATTATTAATTACAAAGCATTTAAAACCATCTAAAAATAAATAACAAACCACGTCCAGGGGTTCGAACCCGTGCCCCTGGCCGGTTCTATGAGTTAGCCACACACACACCAGCAACCAGGTTGGTGCGTCCAGTTGGTTATGATACCAAAACAGAAATTGAAATACAACAGTGATTAAAAGCCCCAAATCCCAATAGAACCCTAATTCCGAAATCGATTGATTCGTTAAATGGTTGTTTAATTCGGGTTAGGGTTATTGTAATATAAGTTTAGGCGATCGTGTTACATAGATAAAATAGATGTTTAGATTATGGATTGATGGTGAACCATGCCCAACTATTGACGGAACCATATCGAACTAGTATGATTAGTGTATACTGATATATAGTACAATTAGTGTTAGGGTTATAGTTTGCGATGTTATGAGGAACCTCCATATCAGTTTAATTGAATTTTCGTTATGAATAAATAGCATAATACCAATTCCTTATATGACGGTTTGAATATATTAACGATGCGTATCGATTGGATTATGGTTTCCTAATTCGAGGTGTCGGTAGAGACACATAAGGTATGCAAATAATCCCCATACATCATTTCCATGTATTAAGCTACAAGATATCCAAATGGGTCATGGATTCGAGTTTGAAATTGGGTCACGGGTATAGGGTAAAGATGATGATGATAATAGTTTGTTAATATTTGCAAATAGATCCTTAAAGTTTAAATGTGGATACATAAAGAGTTAAAACTAAAGTTTAGGGGAAGTTATATTGGTAAATTAAATAAATATAATAAATAAAAATAACTTGAATAATGTGACGTTTTATAGATTGAAATTACCTGAAAACGAAAATGGGTTGATATTGATTGTGTATATATATAAATGAAAAACCCGAATTGTTACATCAGGTCAGATAGAGGAGGCGAGTTTTATGGCCGACATACTGACATTAGTCAAGCTTTGTAAAGAAAATGGGATCGTGAATCAATTTACCATGTAGGGTACTGCTCAGCAGAATGGTGTTGCTGAGAGAAGATATATAACCCTTGAGGATATGGTAAGAAGTATGTTAGCAAACTCAGATCTTCCTAATTTTTTATGGACCGAGGCTTTAAAGACGACAACTTATATATTGAATAGGGTTCCTTCTAAATTTGTCCCTAAAACTCCTTACGAGATTTGGACAGGAAGGAAACCAAGCTTAAACTATTTGAAAGTATGGGGTTGTCCTGCTGAAGCTAAGCTTTATAATCCTCATCAAAAGAAACTTGACATGAGGATCGTCAGTTGTTTCTTTATTGGATATCCCGAACATTCAAAGGGATTTAGATTCTATTGCCCTTCCCACGTTACTTGCATCGTAGAAACTCGTAATGCTGAATTTCTAGAGAACTTAATACTCAACATATCCCTATAAATGAAGGCACATCAAACACATATGAGCAAGTCCCTGAGATAAATACTGAAACTGTTGAACCCGATAATCAGCTAAGGAGGTCATCACGGTCTAAACGACCGACTAATTTTGACTATTATGTAACCTACCTTAATGAAGCTGATATGGATATAGGAAAATGTAACGATCCATCCTCCTAAAAAGAAGCCATTAGCAACAATCATTCTTCTGAATGGAATAAAGCTATGATTAATTAGCTTGATTCGATGAAACAAAATGACGTTTGGGAATTGGTTGAATTGCCTAATGGAGTAAAACCCGCAGGTTGTAAATGGTTTACAAAACCAAATTAGACCTAAATGGAAATGTCGAATGCTATAAAGCAAGATTGGTTGATAAAGGCAATACTCAAAAGGAGGGAATTGATTATCAAGAAACCTTCTCACATGTATCACTGAAGGATTCCATAAGGATTGTTATGGCATTAGTAGCTCATTTTGACTTAGAGCTACATCAAATGGATGTCAAAACCGCTTTCCTGAATGGAGATTTACATGAAGATGTGTTCATGACTCAACCTGAAGGCTTTAAACCTGAAGGTAAAGAACACTTAGTCTGTAAGTTAAAGAAATCCATGTATGGGTTAAAACACGCATCACGCCAATGGTACTTAAAATTTGACGAGGTCATGAAAAAACAAGGTTTCATAAAAAGATAAGTGGATCAATGTACCTACCTTTAAATGAGTGGGAGCAACTTTTCTATGCTTGTCCTTTATGTGGATGATATCCTTTTGGCAAGTAATAGTCTAGATTTGTTGCATGAGTCAAAGCGATTGCTTCCGCATAATTTTGACATGAAAGATCTCGGAGAAGTTTCTTACGTAATAGGCATCGAAATACATAGAGATCGATCCATTGGGATATTAGGACTTTCTCAAAAGGCTTATATTGAACGTTTTCTTACACCATACAACATGCAACATTGCTCTCCATCAATAGCTCCAGTGGTTAAAGGAGATATTTTTGGTTCTTCACAATGTCTAAAAACATATGTTGAGAGGGAACAGATGAGGTTGATACCTTATGCTTCAGTAGTGGGAAGCTTAATGTATGCTCAAGTCTGTACTCGTCCGGATATTACATATATTGCTGGAATGCTAGGTCGATATCAATCTAATCCTGACCTAGATCATTGGAAAACAACAAAGAAAGTGGTGCGATATCTTCAAGGAACGAAAGACTATAAGTTGACATACAAAAGAACTGATAACTTGGAAGTAGTGGTATATTCTGATTCCGACTTTGCAAAATGCAAACATGATAAGAAATCAACTTCGGGGTACATTTTTATACTAGCAGGTGGACCAATTTAATGGAGAAGTCATAAGCAGCAGTTGACAACAACCTCCACAATGATGGCGGAATACGTTGCAGTGTACAATGCAACTTGCCATGGGATGTTGCTAAGAAACCTCATTACTGGACTCAAAGTTGTTTAACTCAATATCACGGTTGCTGAAGATTTACTGTGACAATTCAGCCGCTATGAGTTTCTCGAATAGTAACAGTTCGAGCGGAGCTGGTTTGTACCTTGATACAAAGTATTTGTTCGTACGTGAACGAGTAGAGGAAAATAATCTTTGTATCGATTACATTAACACAAAAAACATGCCTGCGGATCCGATGACTAAAGGCCTACAAGAAAGTGCGGTTAATAATGCAATCAACCAACTTAACTAACAACAACCACCAAGGGTGGTGGGTAGTTAAACAAACAACTAAAAATGACCCGGGTGGGCTGGGTCAATAAACCCTAATGATTTTAATATTATTCTGTTGTTCATCCTCCGTAAACGAATCTCTCTCTCTGTAATCATCAATCGGCTGCTGATGGATGTTCCAAATCTCGTTGCAGTAATCGAAGCTGCACTTAGCCCCAATCCAGCTCAACGCAAAGCCGCTGAAGACACTCTCAATCAGGTATAGGTATCCGTATGTATATTATTATTCATCATCATCATCATCCATTTCTTAAATTCATTTGTTTTGTTTTCAGTTTCAGTATACTCCTCAGCATCTGGTGCGTCTGCTGCAGATCGTGGTCGATGGCAACTGCGATGCGGCGGTGCGACAGGCCGCCAGTATTCATTTGAAAAACTTCATTGCTAAGAATTGGTCACCGCATGATGCAGGTACTACTACTACTACTACTACTACATGACATCTTATCTTATTGTTATTATTATTCATATATATATAATCAACTGTGCAGAGGAACAATCCAGGATTTCGCCCAGTGATAAAGATGTTGTAAGGCAGAACATTCTTGTTTTTGTGCCCCAACTTCCTCCGTTGTTGAGGTACGTAACATAACAAACTAATTATTTGATTTTGACTGCATATTGTTTTTCTTATCTTATGAATGAATGCAGTTGTTATGTTTTATTTCAGGGCACAGTTGGGTGAGTGCCTCAAGACAATTGTACATGCCGATTATCCTCAACAATGGCCAGCTCTTTTGCACTGGGTCACCCATAATTTGCAAGATCACCAAGTCTATGGAGCCCTTTTTGTGCTTAGAATTCTATCTAGAAAATATGAGTAAGTACTTTGTTTATAAAATTACTACCATATATGTTGTCATTGATATACTCTACTTTTATGTATTAATTTATTAATGGCATTGCTTGTTTCAATTTGATCAATACGTGAACTTGACTTTGTATTTGTAGATTCAAGTCAGACGAGGAGAGGATTCCAGTTTATCATGTTGTTGAGGAGACATTCCCTCATTTGCTAAACATATTTAGCAGGCTTGTTCAGATAGGAAATCCTTCAATTGAAGTAGCCAATCTTATTAAACTCATCTGCAAAATATTTTGGTCATCCATTTATGTAAGTTTAGCATATAAGTTCACGTGTTCATTCATTAGCAAAGGCTAGTGTACTTTCTTGGTTATGAGTTTATGATCACGGTTTTAAATATGGATTTACCTCAGACCCTACCAATAGCTTCGCTAGGGGTGAGATTTATTGGGTACGATTGTTGGTTTTTAATATGGATTTAAATGTCGATCAGTTGGAGATTCCCAAGAAATTGTTTGACCCACATGTGTTCAATTCTTGGATGGTTCTATTCTTAAACATGCTGGAGAGACCTGTTCCCTTAGAGGGTCAACCCACCGATCCTGAGCTGCGCAAGTCATGGGGATGGTGGAAGGTAAAAAGTGGACCGTTCATATATAAAACCGTCTCTATACTC
Source organism: Bidens hawaiensis (assembly GCF_021521415.1). Taxonomy (NCBI): domain Eukaryota; kingdom Viridiplantae; phylum Streptophyta; class Magnoliopsida; order Asterales; family Asteraceae; genus Bidens; species Bidens hawaiensis. Next base: position 20,995 of record NW_027496298.1, read on the forward strand.
GGTGAGTCAATGTTTTTCCAAGTTTCTGGCTTTGAGACTGGTTTAATCTCACTAGGGTTGTAAATGAACTGGACGTTTAGGGAATAGTTTGGCGGGAGGTTCGTTTATGTTCATTCATTTAATAAATGAACGGGCATGAACAAGGAATCCTGCTCGATCAATTAAATGAACGAACATGAACAGAGATCACGTTTGTTTATGTTCATTTATTTACACTAAAATTATTTGCGGTGATTGCGTCTTACTTAAATTATTTGTCAAATACTTAAATTATTTGCGGTGATCGCGTCTATTGCGTCTTACTTAAATTATTTGTCAAATACATAAATTATTTGTGGCGACTGCGTCTTAGTTAAGAGATTAGGAATGCTGATTTTAGTTTTTTAAAATAATATATGTCTGTTTGTGTTCTTTATGTTTATCAATTTACAAACAAACACAAACGAACACGAGCAAGGAAATCCGTTTTGTTATCTGTTCATGAACTGTTCGTTGAACAAGGTCTTGTTCGGTTTGGTTTGGGTTGCTTACACAGCCCTAATTCTCATCCTTATTTCTCTTATCTCAGGTTTGGAGATTTAAAACTGCAAAATCCCGAGAACAAAGCTTTTGCTCAACATTTTCAGAAAAATTATGCTGGGAAAATTTTGGAGTGTCATCTCAACTTGTTGAATGCAATCCGTGTTGGTGAATATTTACCTGACAGAGTCACCAACCTTATTTTGCAATACTTGAGCAACAGGTGTGTGCTTCATATAATTGATAAATTAAACTTTTTGCCCTTTTAAGTAGATAAAAAGTTTTAGGTTTCGTTCTTTCCTTAACTGACATTTAATTTGTTAGTTAAATATTGTCATGTGTGCTGCACATGAGGCAATGTGGATCTTACCCCTTCTAATGAAAAAATAAAGTGTAAATTATTACGGGGCTAGGTGTTAAAATAGATTTTGCTTAAATAAAATAGGAAACTATTTGCTCCCTTAATTAACTAAATCTAATGGTTAAGACTAATGCTGCTGCAGTTTTGTAATTAATTGGAAGTTAGTAAGGGCTGGAAAGGTTGAACGAGAGAATTTGTCTATCTTGACTTTTTTCGTTAAAAATATTTTGACCATTTTTTAGACATAAATAACTTTATGTAATATACTATTTTTTTAAACTTATACCATAAAATGGAGTAAATGGTCATATTGCCCTCATGTGCGGCAAGGACGAAACATGTCTTTAACCGGTTCTTGTTATTTTTTAGTATAAGTACGAAATCTGAAACTTTCTATATACTAAGGATGAAAAGTTTAATTTACTCTTGATTTAATTACTTAACTCATTAGTTTTATAAATTTTACTTGATATTATTGTCCATCCATGCTGCAGTATTTCCAAGACTACCATGTACAATCAGCTCCAACCAAGACTTGATGTTGTTCTTTTTGAGATAATATTTCCACTTATGTGTTTCAATGACAATGATCAAACGCTTTGGGAAGAAGATCCACACGAGTACGTGAGGAAGGGTTATGGTGAGTTATTCGCATATGATTGGTCCCCTCTTCCATTCAAGACCCTGGCTTTGTAAACAGACGGAACGAAGAACGGACCATGTTCATGTTCGTTCTTTTAACTTGAACATGAACAATTAAATGAACATGGTTTCTTGTTTGTTAACAAATGGAGTCATGAACATGCTCGTGTTAGCCATGGTTTTAAAAAGGCGTTCTAAGTTGCGCCTCGAGGCTTACGTCTCGGCAGCCTCGGTGGAAAAACGCATTAGAGGCTTAGCCTCATGAGGGTATACTGAAATCTAAGCCTCGACCTTTGTGAGGCAGTTCGAGGCGGATCAAGGCGAGGCGGTGAGGCTTAAGCCTCACTAGAAGTTGTAAAATATGGCAATTATTTTATTTTATTTTTGGACTTTTATTTTGTGGAATATGGCATTAGTGGAGTGGCGGGCATAGTCATCTGCCGCTACAAGGCACTTCTCGACCAAATAGTGACTTTCGACGGCTAATTCCAGCGCTGGAAACATGCCAGAAATCTTTCGGAAATTAAGAAGAGTGGCCTTTTAGATAGAAAGTCGTAAATTTTTACATTAATATTAACATTATTTATATAGATTATATATATATATAGGGTAAGGATCCTAAGAGAACCCTTTGCAAATTGAGAACTCTGAGAACCATTTTGGACCACTAAAAACACCTTTAAAAAAATTATTTAAAAAAAATCATAAAACAAAAAAGAACAAAAAATTTTAAAAAAGTAAAAAAACCAAAATTCTTATATTTTATTCCGGTTTCATTAAAAAAAATTAAAAAAAATTAAAAAAAAGTCGTATTATACACATATGTATATTTTTATTTAATCTTTAGTTACGTAATATACACATATGTACAGTATCATTTATCTTAAATTATACACATGTGTATAAAAAAACATGTAAATGTACATATATGTATATATTATACATATGTGTATATAATTTAGCTAAACCGAGTTTTTATTTATTTATTTTTATTTTTTTTATGAAACCGGGATGTTAAATAAGAATTTTGGTTTTTTTACTTTTTTCATTTTTGTGTTTTTTTTATTTTATGATTTTTTTTATTTTTGGTTTTTTGTGGTCCAAAATGGTTCTCAAAGTTCTCAATTTCAAAAAGGTTCTCTCATGATCCTGATCCTATATATATATATATATATATATATAATTTTTAATGTTAAAGTGTGATTTTTATATATTAATATATATTTTTATAACTATGTTTCGAGGCTTATGCTTCGGTCTGCCTCGAGGCTTACGCCTCGAGAGTCTAACAGAAAACGCCTCGGCGCTCGTTCTCTTCCTTTTTAAAACCTTGGTGTTAGTTTATGTTCGTTTTTAACAGTATAACGAACAATTCACGAACATAAACAGACGGACATAACTGAGCCAAAACTAGTAATGTGAAAACATATATTAATGAACATAAACTCATGAACTTAAAACAAACGTAACGAACATATATTAATGAAAATAACTGAGCCAAAACTAGTAATGTGAAAACAATGTGTTAAAGCCTAAAAATTAATTAAAATTTGACCATGTAATGTGCCAGAAAATATATTAATGAACGTAAACTCACGGACTTAAAACAAACGTAAACTATCGAACATAAATAACGTAAACATAAGAACATAAACAATTTCAAATGAACGAACATTCACAAACATTAATGAACAAACGATACACATGTTCATGTTTGTTTGTTTAACCAAATGAACAATTTTTTTTGTTTATATTCGTTCGTTTTTTAAATAAATGAATTTCCAGCTGAACGGTTCACAAACGAATTTTCATTGAATGTTTGGTTAGTTTACAGGTCTTCAAGACCTTACTGTACTTATTTGCAGATATCATTGAAGACCTATACAGTCCGAGGACTGCAGCAATGGACTTTGTGAGCGAGCTGGTAAGAAAACGTGGAAAAGAGAATCTTCAAAAATTCATATTATTCATTGTGGAGATTTTTAAGAGGTATTTGATATTCCAATCTGCTATAAGCCTATGTACATATGTGTGTATATTGCATATGCAAAAAGGCTGAAAGTTTTTAACTATCTATATTTATCATCTTATTGTATTTTTTGATTAGATATGAAGTGGCGTCAATTGAGTTTAAACCTTATCGAGAAAAGGATGGTGCCCTTCTTGCCATCGGGGCGTTATGTGATAAACTGAAACAAACCGAACCCTATAAGTCTGAGCTTGAGCCCATGTTAGTACAACATGTTTTCCCAGAGTTTGCCTGCCCTGTTGGTCATCTTAGAGCAAAGGCAAGTATCATACTTTATTTTGTATTTTTGGTTCTTTTGTCATTCCAGCAATTAGGCCTGTAACGAACCGAATGGACAAGAACTGCGCATGTTCATGTTTGTTTGTTTATTGTTAACTAATTAACCGAACAAACCGAACACGAACAACTGATCTTGTTTGTGTTCGTTCGTGAAATTTACAAACAACGGTTCACTGATGTAAACGAAAGAACGTAACTCAACATAAACGAACAAACTTAACTGAGTTGCAACCAATTAAAAGTAAATGTGAAAATCAACGTGTTGGGCTTGAAGAATTATTGAAGCTAAACTAAGGTGTAATTCGACTAACAAATAAACTTAAAACAAATTTAAACTAGTGAACTTAAACGAACGGGCAAAACAAATTCAAATGAATGAACTTAAATGAACGGTTCATGAACATAAATGAACGAATGAGACATCATGTTTGTTCCAAGTTTGTTCGTTTATTAAGTAAACGGACATACTTAATAAATTTGAACATGAACACATGTCTCATTCATTCATTTGGTTTCATTCATTTAAATTTGTTAATGTTTGTTCGTTTACGTACATTATGTTTATTACTTTATGCTTGTTTGTTAATATAATTGTTCAATTTTTTAGGCCCATTACAGTTTGTTTAAAACTAAAGTAAATAGGAATGTGCCTAAAAAGACGAATATATTAACCAATGAACTTTAAACAAAAGTAAGCGAACAAACGTTAACGGATTTAAATGAATGAACGCTCACGTGCATAAATGTACGAGCATGACGTGCTTACATTTTATTCGTTTCACAAACAAAAATCTTGTTCATGTTCGTTTGTTAGTAAACGAACTTCCCACCGAATAGTTCACTGAATGCTCAGTTCGTGTATAGGGCCTACCATTAAGTTATCAATGTGCATTTCTACTTTGTGAACAAATGTTTTATCTGTTCGCTTTGTAGTATGGTGGCGTTATTCTAAAAAAACTACTCTTTGAATGTTAGGCTGCATGGGTTGCAGGACAGTATGCTCATATTAGTTTCTCTGACCCAAATAATTTCCGCAAAGCACTACAAAGTGTCGTTGCTGGTATGCGTGACCCTGATCTTCAGTTCGTGTTGACTCCGTTTTTGCATTGCGTTCATTTGTTGAATCTTGTAAAGGTAAATAAACGCACATCTAGTTGACTTCTGTATACTGGTTTGTTTTGTAAAAACTGGATCATATATCTATAATCTGCAGATCTAAGTGAAATCAGCCAATTCTTCCACAGTTACTTGACGGTATGCACTTTTGAACAAGTTTTTATTTTCATATCATGGAATTGGTTATATTCATATTTCATTCACACGTTTTGTGTTTACTTTTTAGATTTCTTTAAGCTAATGAATGAAGTTGAAAATGAGGATCTGGTGTTTACCCTTGAGACAATTGTTGACAAGTTTGGAGAGGAGATGGCACCCTATGCTCTCGGTTTATGTCAGAATCTGGTAATGCTTGAAATTGTGAACTCTACTTTTTATTTTATTTTCTAACTTCTGTGATGTTATTAGGCTGCTGCATTTTGGAAGTGTATTAATACATCCGAAGGTGATGAAGAAACAGATGATCCTGGTGCTTTAGCAGCTGTTGGTTGTTTACGTGCCATTAGTACAATTCTTGAATCAGTAAGCAGGCTTCCTCACCTCTTTGCTCACATTGAGCCGACTTTACTACCGATAATGCGTCGCATGCTTACAACTGATGGCCAAGGTAATATGATTATTGTCTCATAGTTTTCTATGAAATTGCAAATAGCTCATTTACAAACTCCATTGCAGATGTTTTTGAAGAAGTTCTTGAAATTGTGTCATACTTGACCTTTTTCTCACCTACAATATCCATGGAAATGTGGACTCTTTGGCCATTGCTGGTGGAAGCTCTTGCTGACTGGGCTATTGATTTTTTCCCAAGTATGACACCACTCTTTAAGCCTTTATTTCATCCTTGTCTGTAAGAAGTTATATTTATTTCTTTGTTAGTTATTATCCTTTTGTATTTTGATGTGGTACAGATATTCTTGTCCCC
>NW_027496299.1:0-41349 GCF_021521415.1 Bidens hawaiensis
ATATGTTTTATGACAAAATCAAGTATGCATGATAATGTAAAACGACTAAACGAGAAAAGAATTTGGGGATGATTTTCTGATTTCATTAATTCCAATAACTTTACAACTTCGCTATATATACAGAACAAAAAAACAAGATACATAAACAAAACATTTGTACCAAAAAGGATACGGTGACCAGAACCAACATATAGTTCATACGTAACCCTTGATCAAACTGATACTTGAGACAAATAACTATTAACATATATTCTTATTTGTTATACTCTTAATTTATCTCCTTAGAACAATTTGTATTATAATAATTTGAATTTTTTTTCTTTACAAAAATATAAATTTTATCTGGTTGTATAAAGAACCCAATTTGTACAAAACATATTACAATAAAATATATATCATACATAGTAGTTGAATATAAGTATATAACATAGTTCAAACCAAAAATATAGTGAAGAAGTATTGTACGGTCAAAGACTCGCTAGTTCTAGAACATTGGTTATTCCTAAAATTATTTTTTTATAGGATCAAATGAGACAAGGTGTTGAAACTAGGACAACCAAAAGAAGCAAGAAATTATATATACACATGTTAAAATTTCTTCATCCGTTTTTATCTAAACACGAGGATTTTGATCTATTTTTCATCTAAAGAAACAAGTCTTCTTTAATATCTTCAACAATATTGAAGCATGAGACCTACTTGTTATTAAGCAATTGAAAAACCACGGGAATGTTTATCAATATAGAGTTAATGAAAAACCATTTTTAACTAAATTTTCAGCCGTTTACTCTTAACATCCAAAAGCTTAGAAACAAATGAACTCTTTTTAATTCTTATTTGATTTCTGTGCTTTAGTTTAGTTACTTCAAAAGTACAACTAGTATATCATTTGATCTTATGTGAGACAAGGTTTATTTTATACAATGTATCTATCTTTTTGTATAAAATAACAACATATCTAGACAATGTATTTTAATATGTTATGTATTTTAGTTATTGTCCTATACCATATCTAGTGACAAAACTACCTGTCTTAATCTTCTTGTCTAAAATGGACGAATGTTTATAACTAATAAAAATCTAATCATGGTACTAATAAATATAAAAGTGAATTACATGCAGTTAGATTTGGCTTAAATAAATTGGTGATTATCACTAGAGCAACGAACCATATTGGGTGTCATTTTTTGAATATGTGTTACCGTGTCATGAATATGTGTGACGTATAAGACTATAAGAGTTATCTTTATGTACTACACATATTAAAAATCGACTGACGGTAATAAATAAGATTAAAAAAAATTATTTGAGATGAGCTGGCTAAAAGTGAAATATATAATAAAAAATAATACAATTTGCAAGCTATAGTTTGTATAACACCATAACTCACCTGGTGTCATAAAGCAAAGGTAACTTTGGAGGAAGTAAATTCAAGCTATAGCTGTAAGCTATGCTTAGATAGTACCTTAATTTAATTTAGACCAAAGTTAAGGGGAAAAAAGATAATAAAATAATAAAAATGACCTTTAAATGATTTGAAAACACAAACATGTGTAGTTAGTTGCTTTGTTTTGTTTTATGTTTTAGGCCTCTTAAAGAGTTGGGCCGACCATAGATAAAGCTAAGCACCTTTTAGTCTCATAATTATCCTTTATAGCTTATATATGACATAAGAAAACGTGTAGGTGAATAATGAAATTTGGTATGTAATCAAATAAATAATCAAACGTTCGTACAAAGTAAAGCTTGTCCGAATTAGTGGTTGGGATCTTTTCCAATCTATGTAATAGGGGTGTTCACGGTTCGGTTTCAAACCGTGAAACCGCCCAAACCGTTCATCGGTTTGGGTTCACGGTCGGTTTTTTGCCTTAACTTTCGGTCGGTCGGTTTCAAAAATAAAAAACCGTAGTGAACGGTTTGGTTTATGGTTTATATAAAAAACCGACCGTATAAAACCAGACCGGATCATAAGGTTTGATAATTTTAAATAATATTATACATATTTATATATTTAGTACCACAACACCTACTTGATAAAAAGACTTGTTCATGGAAGCAAAATATCCAACACTTTATGTGGTACATTGGATTCTCTGTTTGTTTATCAATAAAAGTCTGTAGACTAAAGATGATTTTAGCAATTGATGAAAAACAGAAAATAAAGTCAGCAAAATAGTTAATAAGATTTATGGTAGTAATTTTAATGGCAGTAGCTCAATGAATAATGTATGCCGGTTATTAGCAACCAACTAATAAAGAAACATTATAGCTTTTTAAGAAGTACTATAAGCGTAAATGAAAAACGTAAAACACATTTGATCAAAACCGTGAAACAAAACCGGAACCAAACCGTTGGTAACGGTTCGGTTTTAAATTTCAACGGTTTGGTTTCGGTTTTCGACAATTAAAACCGTTAGTAACGGTTTGGTGTTTGACCTAAAAACCGTCAAAACCGGACCGTGAACACCCCCTACTATGTAACCATTCTTTTTGTTACTTTCCAATATTATTTTTATTTCCCTGTTAACTAATTTATTATTGCTTAATTTCGATTATCAAAATTACTTCTATTATTAGTTAGTTCTTATTTAAGATATTTGAAAATATGTAATTTTAAATATATAAACCTCATAATAATCTTTTAACTGTCATGTCAACTACAATAGTTATACAAATCATCAATCCAGTTATCACATATGCCCTTAATTAAAATAAAAATTACTTTACAATAAATAATACATTTTGTTAATCATAGTCATTCGAATATTAGATGCAGTTAGCCTTTTAGTCCAATGACATAGAAGTGATGGTTAAATTTAAGATCTTAAGGTCTTAAACTTATAACTTGATTTAATGAGGTTTTTCCATAAAGGTGAGTTTCATCCTTGATGTTCTTGGGCGAGTTATGTTTGAAGTGTCAAAATCATTATAGACGATTGACAAGTTGGCATCTATCCGAGAAACAAATACCAAAAGTAAATTTGTTTGGTGTATAAGAGCATTCACATCTCATTCCCTAAATTTATGTGAGGAGGGTATGTAAATTATAGGGTGAGGTTTTGAGTGTTTGTGAGTGTAAATTATATGGTGGAGAGAGAAATGTAGTGATTTTTTGTAAATTTGGGGAAACATTTGGGGAACATTGTTTGCTCCTATTTATTTTTTAATATTTGTTGGATTGGTTGTGAGTAGAGGAGAGAGAAAACTGTAATGATAAAGGTTTAGAAAATATTATTTAATTGAACAGAAGAGAGAAATGTAATGTTTTGTAGTGTAATTATAGAGATGAGGACATGGAATGAGATGAGAATGCTCTAAGATTTCCTTTTCACAAAACCAATGAAGATTTGATATATTAGATTGGGCCCAATGTTATTTTCAAATAGGCAAGTATAGTGCATTCGTTTGGATTATATGGTGTGGCGGGTTTCACCTAATCCACTTATTAATCTTATCTATAATTAAGGCCAAAATTAAAGAAGAAAACATTGGTACACTTAATATTTAAATAAATGGTTTTGAATCCTGGTGAAATTTGGGAGGTAAAGAAATTTGAATCTTCAGATACAGACTTGGAGCTATTAGAGGGGACAGAGTGGAGGTCGAGATTAGTTGGGGAAATAACGGGGCCGTCCTTGAAGAGAATATCCTAATAGAGCAATAGGTCATAATATCCACAACTGTTGAACTTATAAAGGCATAGAGATAATTAGCCTAATCGTAAACGATCTCCTAAAGAGAAAGGCAAATTTCATCCAAATATTTGTTAGTGTATTTTAGATACTCTTATTCCCATGTTAATTAATTAATTAATTAATTAATTAAGTATTAAATGCATTGATATTGTTATGAATCACACTAGTTTGATTGTCTATATATTGTAGATGGTAGAGAAAAATGAGTTAAAACGATAAACCGAGAACAATTGGAAGATCAAGTGTTTAAACACAATTGATGATGATCTACAAATTAGAAATAAAATGTCAAAAAGAAAAAAAAAAAGTATATCAACTTAAAGTGGGCTACAACAATATTTAAGTATTTAACTGGGTTTCAATTAAAACTAAATGGGCTATCTATTGATAAAAGGTGGCCCAAACACATTCATAAAAAATGAGCAGCAGCATGCCAGTCTTCATTTCATTGGTACAATAAATGAGCATACCGTTTATAATATTTCTATAACATTTAAGATTTTTGAAAATAAAGTCTACTTAACAAAGAATCTATTAACATACTATTTAAATATAACTTATCTAATGTTGCAAAACAAAAATACAGGCTGAGACATCAAATTAAGTGCATTGTTTGTTACATCGATTTAGTGGCCACATAATTTAATAATAATCACACACATTTCTCCGATATATATTTTTATTCATATTTCTAATAGTTATATACGATCTACCATTGGTAAGTTTTATAGTTTAAAATATTCATAGATGAAGTCCAAACATACAGCGTGGTTGTAATTTATAAAGATATCAGTTGCGTTAGTTATACAAAATCATTCATTTAACTATTCCTCATTTCTCTCATCCCTCTTTCGTGAGCTATTCTTAGAAAGTGGTTTACATTGTTGTGGCTACTTTGTCTCCCCATTTATGGGGCAAATTTACTACGATGTTAAAAACTAAGAGCATGGTTATATGTGGGGTCCTAGCTCCTGCAACACCGGCATGGTGTTCTCCATCCCCACATGCCTCATTTTCTTCTTTATCCATTCTACTATGCAAGGAATTCCACGCATCTAAACCGGCCTGCTCGCATACCACATTCCTGCTGGTGTCACAATAACACCATTCAGGTATAACACATGGCTGAACTAGTTGTGCTTACCTAGGGGACTAGTTGCGTGTGTGAAGAGGTAGGTCCCCGCAAAGCCCAGTTGGACCCGCAAGACTCACCTTGAAGAGGTACGTCTGCGCATAGACCAACTGGATCCGCAGGACCCACCATGCTCAGAGATGAAGACCTTACACGCAGTAAGCCAGCTGTCCCCGCAGGAAAGCCTCCCTTGGTACAGTACCCTGCCTGTCCTCGCAGCTGTGGGTACAAGCCAAGAAGGAAGGCTACCCGCACTAACAGTAAGGCTACACACATAAGGCACTAACTCTTATACTTCAGTAATGTCACCTGAAGAAGGAATGAGCAGGGCGGGAATATTCCCGCCCAAAAGAGCAGTCCGTACGCTTCTAGAAGATCTTTTGTACTATACCTACCAAGGTATGGACAAATAGACAAGATCTGGCAAAAGCAACCCATGAACCAATCACAGGGTGACAGCTCACCGACAATAGTACGAGGAGGAGCACGCTCCAGTACAAAATGTCACTATCAGCCGCTGCCTACCCACCAACTCCCATCGTGGCACAAACATAGCCCATAGTTGGTGGAAAAGGAATATTATACAGCTGGCCGTACCTGCTTGGAAACCTACCTTCGGCTATAAATACTCCAACACCTTGGAACGGTATCATCATCTTCTCTCTAGCTATTTCTCTCAATATACACTTATATTCAGAGCAATCTAGTCTGATTCTCACGCCGGAGGGTGGTCACAAGGAGGAACCCCCCTTCTCAGTGACGAGCTTACGGTGTCTATTTTGCAGGTTGAGAAGAATAACCATCTTTGACGGACCTAACCCTCGGGGGAAACATCTACTTAACCCTAAGATTATCCTTAATCTGCCGGGGTCACTTAGTGTTTCTTCATTGGTGTCATCCGTGCATTAAGCTAGAACTAATTCTTCTTTTTCTCAGTTTTTTCAAACTTCTGGAAAGATGGTTAAGGTTACTCCGATGCCAAAGCCACCGAGTGACCAAGAAACTCCGGTAACCACAACCCCAGCTACTGGGGGGAACACCGGTGAATACACGATTTTTACGAACACTACCCCGGTTACCCAAGCCGGGGCAAGTGCAGTAAACAATCCTCCCCTGGGATTCATTGATACCCAGTTGGAGAAACAACAGACGAGGCTTCCCCGACAAACACTAGATCAAGTTAAAGCTTGGGCGGAAGCACGTCAGAAAGAATTCCAAGCCGAGTTGGACGAACGTTTACGTTCACTCCAACAGGCCAATGGCGAATTCGGAAGCACTCGACAACAGCTCAACATGAACAATGATTGCGAGTATTTGGATGATGAAGATTGGGAAGAATCTGACAGTGACGCAAACCCTCGTCATAAGGCGAAAGGGAAGCGTAAAGAAGCAGACTTCCACTCGAGAAGAAATTTCGAGGGAACCTTCAAACCAAAGAACACGGGGGGAAACCCACGTGACTTCTCCAAAACTTTCAGACCAACTGTTGAGAATGCGGGAACGTCCAAATTTGCAAGGGACATTGCGGAAGCAATCGCTCCAAAGAGTGCCAAACAGATGTCCAACATAGGCACTTACGATGGCATATCTGACCCGGACGATCACTTGAACAGATTTATAGTGGGGGCAACCGTCAGTAATTGGACGGAACCCACATGGTGTTACATGTTCCAGATGACGCTCGTGGGGGTAGCCAGAGCGTGGTTTAATCGTCTACCGGTCCACCACATCTATGATTGGGCAGACTTCCAGCACAAGTTCAGCCAGCACTTCAGTCAACAAAGAAAATATACTGAAGAGCAATGGACGATCCTCAACTGCATCCGAGAGGAAGACGAATCTTTGCTAGACTTCATCACTCGCTTCAACTCAAAGAAGCTAAGTCTGGGCACTATAAGCGAAGATCTTGTTCGCGCCGCTTTCATCCAGGGTGCTGAGTACCCAGAGCTCATCCGCACGTTGACAGGTAAAGATGGCATGCCATCCACGTGGGATGCCATCATGACGGCAGCTAAACGCTTTGCCGAAACGGAGAAGCAACTGGGTAGAAATCTTCCCCAGAGCACAAACCTCTACACGCAGAGAACAAGAGAAAATAACGTCCATACCGCCCGACAAAATAAAAAGAGGAAGCTTAGTATTTGGCAGTAAAGGATAAACTTTGTCACCGAGATATTTTCCACCGAGAAGCTCCCATGGCCAAAGGCTCCAATAATCCGACAGCGTCATAACGCTGATCAGAGCAAATCCTGTGACTTCCACGGGACAAAAGGCCACACCACGGAGTAGTGCACGTCTTTGAAGGATATCGTCGAAACATTCTTCAAAGATGGGAAACTCACACACGTCGTGGCGTCAATCAAGAACGGAGGGAGGAATGACAATCGGTACAAGGGCAATGGACGAAAACCCGTCGACATCAGCATTCACATGGTTCATGGCAACGTCAGAGGAAGAAAACGACGAACAACAGAGCCAAGTGCGTGGAAGGAAGCTGAAGTGCGTTTCCCGCGTGTGCCAGGAGGGCCCAAAAAAGAAGGCCCCATAGTCATCAAAAGCCAGCTGGGGCACTACATCACCTCCCGCACTCTTGCTGATAATGGCGCTTCGTCAACGGTCATGTATAGGTAGTTCTTCGACAAGCTAGACGACGAAGACAAAGAACACCTAGAAACAGTTTACGCCTCGATGGAAGGGTTCGATGGCAGCACAAACACCCCCTTGGGTATCCTATCCTTCCCCGTCACTCTCACAGACGGGAAGTACTCCCGCACAGAAGACATGGACTCCGTTGTAATGACGAAGCCACACCACACATACGACATTCTCTTCGGGAGAGATGGGATGGCAAGATTTAATGCCGTGGTGTCTTCGGTCCATGGGATGATGGGATGGCCAACAGCCGAGGGCGTTGTTATGATCACGGGCATTCCCCAGGTATGCATCGCATCTGTCTCATCTAAACCCAAACCAAAAATGGCTAAACCAACCACCTCTAAACCAGAAGAATGGGCCTTCAATGGCAAATACCCTGACCAGGCTGTTACCATTGGCCCAACGATCACTAACCCCACACGCACCTTACTCAAACGCTTGTTGCAAAAAAATGCCGACATCTTCGCGTGGACACCAGCTGACATGACTGGTGTACCTCGAAGTAAGGCTGAGCATAAGCTCAAGTGTGACCCGGCATTTGCGCCGGTCATACAAAAGCGTCGCGTAATGGGTGCTGAACAGGCTAATGCGTGTAGAACCCAAGTCAAGGAACTCCTTGACGCAAGCATCGTACGCGTTAGTAAATATCAAACATGGGTTGCAAATCCCGTCATGGTACCGAAATCCAACAAACAATGGTGCATGTGCATAGATTTTAAAGACCTAAACAAAGCATGCCCCAAGGATTGTTACCCGTTACCCGAAATTGACCTTAAGGTAGATTCATTAGCACCGTTTCGCCTTAAATGCTTCCTTGATGCGTATAAAGGGTACCATCAAATCCACATGGCTGTTGACGATCAGGATAAAACCGCATTTCGGACGCCCAATGGCACATTTTGTTACCAAATGATGCCATTCGGACTTAAGAATGCCGGGTCCACATACCAACGCCTGATGGACAAAGAGTTTCATGCCCAAATTGGGAGGAACTTGGAAGTTTACATGGATGACTTGGTCATCAAAAGCCTCGAGCCAGAAGCGATGTTGAAAGACATCGAAGAAACTTTCAACACGCTCAGAAAGATAAACATGAAGCTCAACCCGAGCAAGTGTTCCTTTGGGATGGAAGAAGGGAAGTTCTTAGGAGTCATCGTTACCTAAGATGGCTTCAGAGCGAACCCTGAAAAGGTCGAAGCCATTATGAAAATGGAATCACCTACTACCATCAAACAGGCTCAGACACTGAATGGACGACTAGTCGCACTTAACCGCTTTTTGGCAAACCATGCGGATAGGTCGTTCCCATTCGTGTCAACATTGAGAAATTGCTTGAAGAAAACGCATTTCCGCTGGACACCAGAAGCGGAAGCAGCTTTTCAAGAGATTCGGTCACGCTTGATCGAACTCCCAACGCTCACAGCACTAGAAGTGGGGGAGGAATTAATTCTCTACCTCTCCGACACAGACAGAGCAACCGGGGCAGTCTTACTAGTAGAACGAAAAGGCATCCAGATGCCCATCTACTATGTAAGCCGCGTCTTAACGGACGTGGAAACCCGGTACTCCACCCTGGAAAAATTAGTCTTAGCGCTTGTACAGACTTCACGCAGGCTAAGACGATATTTCCAAGGCCACCCAATCACCATTCTCACCAACTTCAAACTTGCAAACGTTCTAGGCAAACCCGAGTTGTCAGGGCGCCTAGCCAAATGGGCAATTGAGTTGGGAGAATACGCGATAAAGTACAAGCCAAGACCAGCCATAAAAGGCCAGGACTTGGCCGACTTTATTGCAGAAGTCCCCGCTTCGCGGGAGAAAGAGTGCCAGGAGGAGGCTCAACCCTCTCCAGCACAGGACATTGATGATGTCTGGCGACTCTACACTGATGGAGCAGCCAACAACGAGGGTTCAGGCGCAGGGTTGAAACTAACCAACCCAGCAGGCCAAGAATACACTTACGCTATTCGGCTGGATTTCCCAAGCACGAATAACGAAGCGGAGTACGAAGCATTCTTGGCCGGATTAAGAATTGCACGTAAGATGGGAGTGAAAAACTTGGAAGCCCACGTGGATTCTATGCTAGTAGCCAACCAGATAAACGGGACGTACATGGCCGTGAACGACACAATAGCCCTGTACCTCGCACAAGCAAAAACCCTTATGCGCGATTTTAACGATTGTAAGGTCATACACGTCAAGCGAAGCGAAAACAAATCTGCGGATGCGTTAAGCAAGCTTGCATCATTAGCCTTCACCCACTTGGGAAAGGACATTCGTGTTGAACTCCTTGGAGCACCATCATTCCCGCATAAGGAAATTTATGTCATCCAAACCGGCACGGAAACGTGGATGACACCAATCATAAATTACCTTGCGGCGGGCATACTACCAGAGTCAAAAGCACAGGCAAGAAAGATACGCTGTAAAGCACTGAACTATCAATTCGTTGATGACATCCTTTACAGACGTAATTTTCTTGGCCCACTCCTAAGATGCGTGGACAACCAAGATGCTGATTACCTCCTAAGGGAAGTACACGAAGGCATCTGCGGAGTACACACAGGTCCACGCGCTGTTGTAGCTAAGCTAAACAACGCGGGATACTTTTAGCCAGGGATGCATACGGATGCGCTGGCATACATCAGAAAATGTAGGTCTTGCCAGCTCTACGCACCCAACACGCATCGCCCGAAGAATGAACTTGTTCCAGTTACCTCCTCATGGCCATTCCAGAAGTGGGCCATCGATGTGACAGGCCCATTTCCCACAGCAGCGGGGAACGTTCAGTTTTTAGTGGTAGCCATCGACTACTTCACCAAGTGGATAGAAGCAAAACCCTTAGCCCAAACAACCGCAAAACATATCAAAAAAATTATTTGGGAATTTATTATTTGTCGTTTTGGACTTCCACAGAATTTGGTGAGCGATAACGGCACCAACTTTGCTGACAAGAAGTTACAAAAGTGGCTGGAAGAACTTCAAATCACCCACACCTTTACCTCAGTGGCACACCCACAGGGTAATGGTGAGGTGGAAAGAGCAAACAAGAGCATCGTCGACGGCATAAAGAAAAGACTCTTGGAGCATAGATCCGGCTGGGTGGACGAAGTTCCACATGTCCTTTGGGCAAACAGAACGCTGAAAAAAGCTAGCACGAGCGAAACCCCGTTCAGCCTCACCTATGGCACTGAAGCCATGGTTCCAATCGAGATTGGTCTTCCCTCACCAAGAGTCATAACTCAACCAGAAGACAATGATGCGGAAAGACGGTTAGACATTATGCTAACCGAGGAGCGCAGAGACTTAGCCGCAGCGCGTGAAGAGAACTACAAGCGACAAATGCAAAAGTACTACAACACGCGGGTGAAACTCTGCAACTTCAATATAGGAGACTACATACTACGTAACAACGAGGCTTCGAACCAGGAGCGCCCAGGAAAGCTGGCCCCGGTCTGGGAAGGGCCATACATTATTAAAGAAATTTTGGGAAAGGGCGCATACCGGCTCGAAAGGCTCGATGGAACCCCCATCCCAAGAACATGGAATGGAGCTCAATTACGCAGATGCTACATGTAGATCAATTCCAAACTTGTAACGAACAGGCTTAGAGCCACTTCTAATGGAAATTGTAAGGCCCCGTTACCGGTAACCCTACTTTCGTGTTGGATTTACTCATAAACACAGTTCTAAATATCAGAGTTAATTAAAACATTTATGCGGAATATAAAACTTTCATAAAACATTACATAATTCATAACTTGTCTCAAAACATTCATTATCTTTCACATTAAAGCATTAAAACTAACACATCATAAGTCTTCAGATGCCAGATTCTTGTTCAGTGCCATGTGTCTCCTCAAGCGAGCTGCCTCATCCTACTCACCTGCGTGCATACTAAAAGTCAGCTACGCTTAGTGAGTTCTAGTTAATCACATAATCATACAATACATTCTTACATTTCATACTTAATCTCTTAACCTTCTTTCATATACACCTAAGTGCTTTTACTTTCATTTTTTTTTACTTTCATACTTTCTTTACATACATAATCATACGTTCATTTTTACCTTCATACTTTCCTTACATACATAATCATACTTTCTAAAGAGCCTTTCGCCCTATAACCTCACAGATATTATAAGGGTCTGGTCCCTAGTTTTCGAATATTAGAAGGGTTCGATACGCTAACATCACAGATATTATAAGGGTCTGGTCCCTATCATCACAGATATTGTAAGGGTCTGGTCCCTAGTTTTTGAATATTAGAAGGGTTCGATTCCCTAACATCACAGATATTATAAGGGTCTGGTCCCTATCATCACAGATATTATAAGGGTCTGGTCCCTAGTTTTCGAATATTAGAAGGGTTCGATTCCCTCTTCGTTACCATTTAACCATACATCATTATTTCCTTCCTTTATTAACTTTATCACATTTATACGCATGAGCATACATATCATACTTACCTTATACTTAACATTACAACCTGACAGTACGTGCCATATCCGAAGACCGTTCACGTACCATCAAGCAATCATTCATACATATCACATATATCACATAGGGCATACACTTATCACTTAGGATAAATGTATTAACAACACATCAAGTATGCACACAGCCCCGAAAGCATAACAAGGAATGGGGCTAGAAACTCACCTGAACACGGTTACGTTCATCGTTGATCGTAATCCCTTTCTTCAGTTGTGCACGGCTGACTGTATAACAAGTATACGTATCAATTAACTATCACTTCTCATAATGTATTTCTATCTTTATATGACCCACAACGAACGGGGGTCCGGGGGCAGCGCCCCTGGCAGCGGGGTCTAGGGGCGGCAGCCCCTAGCAGGGTCCAAGGGGCAGAGCCCCTGGCTGGGGTCGAGCTGCCAGGTCAGCTTGGAAAAATTTTATTTCCATTAACTGTCTTAACACATTTTTCATTAGATTTTTAATTTATTTTCTAATCGAACTTGACTTTAGGCGAAGTTAACCTTAGGCGAACTTAGCTTTAGGCGAAGTTACCAGCTAGGCGAACTTAGCTTTACAGCGAAGTTGCCATCAGGCGAACTTGGCCTCAGGCGAAGTTGTCATCAGGCGAACTTGGCCTCAGGCGAAGTTGTCATCAGGCGAACTTGGCCTCAGGCGAAGTTGTCATCAGGCGAACTTAACTTTACAGCGAAGTTGCCATCAGGCGAACTTAGCTTGCAGGCGAAGTTCATCAGGCGAACTTAGCTTGCAGGCGAAGTTCGTCGCTTTGAAGGCGAAGTTGCCCAGATGAAGGCGAAGTTGCCCAGACAGCCGCTGTTTTAGTTTCTGATCGGCATTTCGAGCGATTTTAACACCATTGCTATGGTTCAATATCACCCACTACGCTACCCGACCATTTTTGGTCGTTTATACACTAAAAAGCTTGGATCTTTAAACTTCAAAGATCAAGAATCATACCTTTTGGGCTTGTTTGGATCTCGTTTACTTGCTTATCACCACTAATCGCTCTCTCTCTCACTCGGGTCTGCCGGATCTGCCCGGATCTGCCTTCGGTCCGGCGGCGAAGTTAGTGTGGTATGTGTGTGTTTTTGGAGTGTTAGGGAGTTTGGTGAAAAATGAAGATATTTTGGGATTTTGGGGGTATTTATATCCCTGAAATCCCATTCTCATTTAACCCCTCTCAATTAATCCAAGTCCAAGACCCGCTCCTTACCCGATATTAATTAATTACGCGAAATCACTAAACATAACTTCCTTTATTCATCATTAAAATTTTAGGATGTTACAGAAATGATTCTCCTTATCACATTGATGTTGATAGCCTTACCTTTATACTTATAAAACCGACCACACTGATATGCCGGTATTCACCGCATAAATAAGTGAGGGAGGAAGTAAGTCGTTGCGTGTGGAAAGCGGCAAAACCCGCATAAACACAAAAACAGTAAAAATTTCTAAGGGGAAGATGAGGAAAACCTTCACGCAGGTTAGATATAGATGAAGTTTGGTCATCCTACTAAGTGAAAGTGACGGTCCTACCCGCACAATCATGATAGAGGAAATGGAACATTAACCTATTATCTGACACGCGTCGAAAGGTTAACTTATTCAAAACACTTAGAAAATTGCTAAGTTAAACTAAAATATGCATGAGCAAATCATATAATGTTTACAAGGCAAGGCGTTACAAAACATTTATATTCACATTAAAAGCTGTTCAAGCATTACAAAATGGCTAGGTATCTACCCGCCTACAAAAAGTACAAATCTATCCTAACGGCTGGGAGGAATCTCAAGATTCAGGCTTCGGGACCACTCCCTCCAAACCCACTTGAACCCGCACCATCAGTTGGCTGCGGCTGTTCAAGGAAAGATTTGAGAACGGCTAGCCCGTCATCAGCAGCAGCAACTTCGTTCACCTTCTCCACAACCGGATGAGAAAAAGCAGCATATTGGTTCACAGCTTGGTCGTAGGCAGCTTCAGTATCAACATCATGTAGAGGAAATTTGGAAGGCGGGATGCCTTTCTCTGCAAATCCTAGACCAAGCAAGAAACCAGCTTTCTCTCCATCCTCATGAGAAGCGTTGAGGGCTGCACTCATGGCATCATCATAGGATGTGTTCGCGAAAATCCGATGCACAACCTACAAAAAAAAAATACTTTTCTAAGTATAAAGAAAAAAGCAAAAAGCAAAGAATAAGTGAGCTATGCATACCTGCGGCAACGCTTCTCGTAGAAGCCAATCGTTATTGGACAAGGACTCTTGAAGGGTAGCTTGAGCTTGATCGCGTGTGTGTTCGGCCTCATTCTTATTAAGGTTGGCAAGCAACACTTCTTTGGCAGCAGCCTCCTCAACGCCTTTAAGTTTACGCTCAGTGCGATCAAGCACACCCTTCTGATCCAAGAGCTCCTGTAGCTTCTTGGCGTCCTCCAAAGCCAAAGCCTCATGAGCCTGCTGAAGCTTCTCCAGTTTGGCTTTCAGTTCCTCATTTTCAGCGCGTAGAGGCTCAGCAACGGCTTCAGCTTTTGTGGCCCTTTCAGTGGCATTACGCGCCGTTTCTTTAGCCAACCTAAGTTGTTCATTAACAACTTGAGTAGCCTTGGAACGAGCCTCATGCCTGGCTTGGATTTCGGCCTCAAGATCCTTGAAGGCCTTTTCATTCTCAGCAGCGGTGGCGGCAAGCTTCTTGTTTTCCTCCCGCAGCAATCGCACCTGAGCCCCCTCCAAGCTACACGCAGTCTTTAACTTGTCGTTTTCACGACAAAGTAACTCGACACGCGGCTGCATCCGGGCGAAAAGGATTCGGAGCTCAGTAGACAACCGGCCTTCCTAGTAACTAACCATGGCCTCCCCCAATGCACCGCTTGGAGCGGCATGGCGCGCCCAGTCGACGCAGTCTGCAGCCGTCCTGAGAGTCGTGCCTCGGCGGATATTCCACCTTGGGGCATTGACCTCATTGGAATCTGAAACTGCAACAACAAAACAGTTATGAAAAAATGACAATGAGGGATAACAGGCCAAAGTAACCCCACGCACCTGTAAGGTCGATAACAGGCCGATAGCCGCTAAACCCATCACCTGAACCTAAAGGATATCCATCCAAGAGGTCAAGGAGATGGGAAGGAAGCAAAGATTGGACTCCCTCATCAACAGAGGTAAGTCTAGAGGTCCCAACTCTAAACATACCTGAAGAACCGGCTAAGGACGAGGTAGTCGCTGACGCCGAATGTGACACTGTTGAAGCCACTGAGGTAGAGACCATCGGAGATGAACTCATTTGAGATGAACTCATAACCGTGGTAGCCGCTGCGGAAGAGCTCACAGAAAAAGTCACCGCCGGTCCGGTGAAGGATGTAGTAAAGATGGCACTGACGGCCGGCGGAGAAGTTGAACTGCTCAACGCAGCAACGAAACTGGACGCCATCGTCGGCACAACAGCCATGACAGATGACGTCATAACCGGAACAGTTGCTTCAACAGTATGAGCAACTGAACCAGTACCAGAAACAGGCGCAACCGCCTGGGTCATCGCCTCGGATAGGTTGACCAAACCTATCGTCGTGGGTCCTGAACCGCTTCCTCCCGCACCGCTCTCGAAAGCAGATAAGTCCACTCCTGCATGAAGAAAAACAAAAGATATAAAAATAAAGGCGGAAGGAAATGCGGAAAAGGTACACAAAAAGTATACTTACTGGTTTTCTTGATCTTGAAAGCCCTGACAGGCGGAGATGGACCTGATGAAACTGGCCTCTTCACGCCAGTCACCTTCGCAGCGCTTGGTGGCTCGGAAGTGACAGCCGTTGTCTCAACCTCTGAGACAATGGCCTCGTCACCACCACCAAGGTTCCCCGCCGCCTCCTCACTTTCAGTCTCGGAATTAGACTGATTCCCCAGGTCAACGAAGGTAGCAACCTTCGTTTTGCCCTTCACGTCGGCCGCCTTCTTCTTCCTCACAATAAAAGGCCCATCTGCGGATTCCTCATCAGAAGATGACAAGATCAGAGGAATTCCAGCAGAAGTTTGAGCATGAAGAGGACGGGGATTAAAGAACTCCTTACCTGGCCGAGTGGCGCTTAAAATCTCGTGGCCTGGCGGGTAGACCTCTACGAAATGATCCGCAGTCTGCTCCAAAATGGGCAACTCGTTCTCATCGAGATCACGAGAACCCAACCGTGCAGGACCACCAGTCTCCCGCGGGTGCAAGAGCGAATGTAAGTTGTTCCCTTCTGAAATTAAAACGATAAAAGTGTTAGAAGGAAAACCCTAAACCAACACAAAAGACGGGGCGTACCAAAAGGAAGATAGTTCAAACCGTATTCGAGAACGATGTGTATTTGCGGCGTCCCAGACCCAGCATCCTTCCACACGCGGCTCATCCCAAGCATCACCATCCCAGACTCCGCGAAGCGATAAACCGGAGTCTGAATCTGGGAGATTTTGGTGAACCATTCCGTCTCCTGGTAGTTGGAGGCGTGAAGATTAGGAAGTGCCTTCCCATTTTTGAACGTCATCGCGATGGGAACGACACGAGCGGAAATGTAGAAAAACTCCCGCTTCCAAGAACGAAGACTATGCTCAGTAGCGCAGATCTTCAAACCCTTGATCCGAGTGACATGGGTATACCAACCCTGGATGCACCTCCAAGTATAGAAGGTCATCAGGCGGTCGACTCGGGGCTCGATACCCAAAATACGGCACACCCATTCGAAATGGCTAACTTTGGCAATTGCCATTGGGTGCACCTCTGTCAGATGAACACCGTGTTTCTCCAAAACACGGTATACGAACTTCGTTAATGGGAATCTTAGATTCCCATATAGGAAGAACGAAGCGTAAACCCCTATCTTGCCCTTAGGGGCTTCGTACACTGTCTGGTTGGCCTCCGGAAACTCAGGCTCATAAGGCTCCAGCAGGAACTTCTTGACGATGTAATGGTATACATCGACAGAAAGAGTACACTGACACTCGCCAGCAGTACTCTTATCGTCCTTATCGGACGTAGACGTCGGGTTCTCGAGGTAAACGTCGGACTCCTCGACGTTAACCTCTGGGTCATGAGTAGAAGAAGACATTTTTTAGTGTTAAGAAAGCGGTTTCAGGAGAATGCTCGCCGGAAAAGATGAGTATTCGCCGGAAATCGCTTAAAAGGAAAAGGAGAGTGAAGTGAAGATGATGGATGAAATACACCCTCTCCCCCTTATATACTCATCGCAATGAATGCGATGAATTTAATGCGGATGAGAGAGAAGGCGCAGGAGCAATGACACGGCGACACGTGTGGATAAAGCAAGCTGGCAACAGGTGTCAAAAGGGCGCGTGCCATAAAACTCGCGCCCACGCGCCTGAAAAAGCGTCCTGATTGACCACATGCTGTCACGTCGTCATAACTTCCTGCACGTCCTGAAATCGTCAGAAGACGCCAACGTCCCTTCAACCGTTTGGACTGTCCTTATCCTTTCACCAACTCTCCGAATTCCAAGAAGATTCAAAAATAAGAGGGAATATACCCCCTTACTTTGGAAAGCAAGAAACCGTAAGACAAGTGCGGGTACAGTGTCAAGGCGAAACCCTTCACATACTTAGCACTTGCAGGGAATTGAAGCCAAGAAGGACCTTATGAGTCATGCTTGCGGAAAGAGAAATAACATTCCCGCATGGCGGGAACGTTGAGAACTAGATTGTTTGAAGCTCAAAGGTGGAATTGGTTGTCTAACATAACTGATCACTATGTCTAAAACTACCAAAACCTCGGAGAATCTATACAAGTGAAACTCAACGCTCCCGACTTGCGAGGAGGTTACACACCGACCCGCATCATACCCAAAGATCAGGCAGAAAGTCGGGAATTTCTGCAAGTAACATTAGGAAAACTGCGGGAAGAATCCCCACGGAAAACCTTAAAAAACGAAAACCCCTCTTTAAAACTCCTTGCTTAAAGTCCAAAAGTTCACCTCACTTATTAACAATTCATGAGAAGAACAATGGACTGGGGGGACTTGAAGAGGTAGGTCCCCGCAAAGCTCAGTTGGACCCGCAAGACTCACCTTGAAGAGGTACGTCTGCGCATAGACCAACTGGATCCGCAGGACCCACCATGCTCAGAGATGAAGACCTTACACGCAGTAAGCCAGCTCACTAACAGTAAGGCTACACGCATAAGGCACTAACTCTTATACTTCAGTAATGTCACCTGAAGAAGGAATGAGCAGGGCGGGAATATTCCCGCCCAAAAGAGCCAGTCCGTACGCTTCTAGAAGATCTTTTGTACTATACCTACCAAGGTATGGACAAATAGACAAGATTTGGCAAAAGCAACCCATGAACCAATCACAGGGTGACAGCTCACCGACAATAGTACGAGGAGGAGCACGCTCCAGTACAAAATGTCACTATCAGCCGCTGCCTACCCACCAACTCCCATCGTGGCACAAACATAGCCCATAATTGGTGGAAAAGGAATATTATACAGATGGTCGTACCTGCTTGGAAACCTACCTTCGACTATAAATACTCCAACACCTTGGAACGGTATCATCATCTTCTCTCTAGCTATTTCTCTCAATATACACTTATATTCAGAGCAATCTAGTCTGATTCTCACGCCGGAGGGTGGTCACAAGGAGGAACCCCCCCCCCCTTCTCAGTGACGAGCTTACGGTGTCTGTTTTGCAGGTTGAGAAGAATAACTATCTTTGCCGGACCTAACCCTCGGGGGAAACATCTACTTAACCCTAAGATTATCCTTAATCTGCCGGGGTCACTTAGTGTTTCTTCAGTGTGTGAGTGTGTTTTCCTTTTGAAGATTATTTCATCCATATCTCTTACTCTTAACTTCATATTAGAACAATTAGAGTATTCCAAAACTCCTAATTTTACTTTCTCAAAACTCCAAAATGGGAACTCAATATCCATGCGAGTGATTCTATACGCCCATTTAATGTCTTCATACATATCGTGTCCAATGATCAATATACTCCCTACGACCCTACATTCTTAGGTATGAGACTTAGATAAGTAACTAAGTAACTTGGCTAAAAAGTGGATGCACTTTTTGACAAGGTTAGGTTTGAAAAAATGTAAAGTAAGCACATGTCAAGTCCCGAATCGATAGTCAGACACGAAGAAAATAAATAACTCTTGTTTATTAATTAAAAAAATCTTACTAAAAAAACTTATTACAATATCTATCAAACCCTAACTCGGTTTGACTCTTGATGAACCATAACTCGGTTGTATCTAGATGAACTCTAACTCGGTTACATTTCGTGTGTGTGTCTCTAGATGAACCACAACTCGGTTGCATCTCACATCACACCACACATAATGTCTAACCATGCATTGGTTTATATAGACTAACCTAACTTGATAGTCAAGTCATTACCAAATATAATAAACCCTAATTGTAAGTTTGTAACCCCAAAAACCCATTACATAATAATGAATCACACGAGCCCAATAAATCTAACTTGGTCACCTACACGTGACGGGCCTATTAGTTTGAAAATTACTTCCAACATCATGCACCATGCAACCCTTTTGACCATCCATACAATTGACTATGTACTACCACCAAATTAACTAGGTGGTTTATTGGTATTCTAAAAAATACAATTGACTAGGTTCTAGTGTACTACCACCAATTATCTTCTAAAAAAGCTTTTTGAAAACATAGCCATACCTTATGAAATACACTCACTATTTTGATGAAACACATATCTTACATTCTCTTATCATCACAAATAATCTTCAAAAGTTTAACTATCGCAGAGTATTAAGAAAAGATAAATACTCGGTAAAAATGTTACACATAATCACGATATTCTTAATAACCATTTACGAGCTACAACAAAGATCTATCCAGTATATAGTACCTTATCATCACGTAAGACATTCATTCATTCTACACTATAATTCCAATTTACCCTACAAAAATATCAATAAATCCTAGAACACTTCATATTGAACCAAAAAATTCCTTTTGACTTGTAACACCCCAGCCCGGTTTGGGCCGACGTGTCACTCGATACGATAAATAAATCCAAATTTAAAAGTTTAAAATCATTCAATACCAAAAAGGGTTCAATATCATTGACAACGAAAATAAATAAAGTTGTTTCACTCAAAAGAAATTATTTAAGTTCCCTCTTTTTCAACTTCTAGACTTTTACTTTTACTCTCAATCACACATTCCCCGGGTTCCCTTGAGTACCTGTAACAAATTAAAGGAAACACAAAATAAAAGAAACACGGATGAGCCAAAAATTGCCCACTAATGGAGGAAAATAGCAGTAACAAATGGTGAAGAACAATGCAATACAATAAACGATCACAAGAGACACAAGTACAGTCTATGAGCCGGTAACACTAACCATACGCTGAACTATCAGTTATGAATCAGTACAATAACAATATATCTATGGAAATAACCATGTGAGCCAGTAACAGTAACAGTATGTACGTTAGCTGCAGACTAATGCACCAGTAATTAAGTGAGATAGGAATGTGGACACACACACCTAACCATCTCACTCCAGTAACAGTTTACCTGGGATCGATCCATACGCCTCTCAGTAATCAGTATATACTCTCATCGCACATTAAAATAGAGACGCTGTGGACTAATCCCTTCGCCACAGATAGAGCACGTCAAAGGTGCCTCAATTGACGCCCTACGTCCCCATAGGTGGATAAATGCTCGGGTATTGAGGTCAAATAAAATACAATAACGATGGTCAATATCAATATAATATGTCTCAATAACAATCAGTCAATATACAATGGACTATTAGGAACATGCGATAATGAGTGCAATAAAATATAGTATATCGCATGCATGACAATTTCACTTATCAAATAAGCAATGACCAATAAGACAATAAGCAATATATAACGGTGACACGATAATATGAAACAAATCTACAATATACGAAACGATTAATGAATCAACAACCCATATACTATGAAAACGAAGACACAATATGACGCTACTAGTGCAAGGCTACGAAACCCGTACACTATGAGAATGATGAAAAAAACGTTTACGCTACAAGTAAAAGACCACAGAATCCGTACACTACGAGAACGGTGAAAACAATATAAAGCTAAAAGAAGAGAAACACGGAATCCGTACCTTAATCGATGAGCAAAGGCACGCTAATTATGAACTGTCTTTAAGTCGCACGCAAACCTACAGTTATTGTCATTACTTCGATTATATTTCCATTAAAGTATTTTCATATTCCATGTACTATTACTATATGAATGTTTGATATTATTTGTTATTTATAAACTGTTTATTTAACTTAAGAGATACATTATGTATTTATTTTTCATGGAATATATTAATAATAAATATTAGATCTTGTAATCCTTCCATCACCCACGACCCACCTTTACACCATGTCAAAACAACTCCATTGTTGTATATCTTCATAGTTATGTGTTATTTACTTATGTTAATATTTTGTTTTCAAAATAGTTGGACAGCGAGAAAGAAAACAATTAGCAGATTTCAGTCGTTTATTAGACGGTTACCTTCAACGGTGGAGGATGCGGTACTTAGCGAGTTCCTGGTGGAAGCGGCCTAACGCAGAAACACAGAGATCGGAGGCGAACCGTGGTGTGTGACTACCAGAGGCGTCGGCACGCGGTGGCTGCGGTTTCTCCGGTGAGTTGCAGGGCGGCGGCGGTGTAGGTGTGAACGACAGAGAGAGGATAGGTTTTTGAGTTTGATAAAGAAGTTGTTTGTGATGCAGATTTCCTTTGTATATGTCGTGTATATATACTAAACGAGTTGAGCTCGAAATTTTGCGATTTTATCTATTTTTGATGATATCTAATAATTTGTTGGATCATGTTTCACCGGAAAGTCAGTTTTAGAGTAACTGATTATGGGTTTTAAATTCAAGTTTTCAAAATTGGCAAAACTAACCCTTCACTTAACTTAATGTTTAACATTAACACCATGTGTGTTTTTAACTTATTATTATTATTATTATTATTATTAAAAAAATTTCTGTTATTTCAACATTAACATTTATTATTTTATCACGTTCGGTTAGTACAGTTTTACTAACTATCAACTCGTTAATATTAAACATATTAATTTCATATTAAATATTTTAGTGTTTAAGATTTTTGTATATTACATGACTAATCTAAATCACATTGATAAGAAAACCCAAAATATTATTATCAACATGTCAAACAAGATGGGCACCTGATGAGACCATTCTCATTGCACAACGTACAAGTACTAAAGCCACCATCATCCAACGGTAACTTATGACTCCCATTACACTCCTCACACAAAATAAACCTAAACCCGCCACACTCATCACAAACACCCGCGGGCGCTACCGGCAACCCGGACATAAGCTTCTCAGCTCCCCCATCTCGTGCAACTCCACGATCTCATCCGCCCCGCCAATATACCGCCCGCGGATAAACACCCGAGGCAATGGTACTCGCTTGTCGTCCCGCTTCCCTTGCCCAATTTGCGCCATTATTTTTCTAATTTCGTCGGAAAACGACGAGTCCGTTAACAAGTCTCGTTTGTCGATCGGGACACGAAACCCGTGGAGGATCGATCGGACGATCCTGCAGGCCTCGAATGTGGACCGGACGGCGCGGAGGCTGGTCATGTAGACCACGACCCGTTTTTCGGATCCAGGTATTGTGACCCGGGGACCGAATTTTTCGAATTTTCCGGATTTGGCGGGTAATGGGGTGGTGGGTTTGGTTGTTTCGGGTGGGATATCGGGTTTGGGTCGGGCGGAGAAAATGCGGGTGAATTGGTTGGCGAGATTGACGCGGTGGAAGACGGTGGTGGGGCGTTTGGTTTCGGCGTCGCCGGAGGAGGAAGTTTCGTCGTTGATCATGTTATTATTGTCATCATGGGTTAGGGTTTCGATGTCTTTGAAGGATCGGCGTTTGAAATTGGGGCTGGAAGGTGCCCGGCGTGATTTCGGGGTTAATACGCCTTCGTTGTTGTTTCTTCGGTATGGCCACATTTCAATGCGGAAATCGACCGGGAAATTGGAAATTGGGGAAACAGAGGGGTTATTATTATTTGTTTATGATGATTGAAATCATCATCATCATCATCGTACTCAGTATATCCCACCAATAGCAATGCTATGGTAGGGTCTGAGGAGGGTAAGATGTAGACAGCCTTACCTCTATCCCATAGGGATATAGAGACTGCTTCCGTGAGACCCCCGACTCGATAGTAGTTTTGCATCAAGCCTTGGACATAAGGCACGTAGCACTCAATCATCGGGACACCGGCTGATTGGTGCATGTGCCCTTGTCTTTCGGCTATCAACGCCACCACATGATGCCTGATTAACCTTCCGCCACTTTTAACGTTATTTTCATGAGATTAGTAAAATAATGTTAAAATTAGTGCAATTTTACTTTTGCCCACCTGAGGGTTCACACATATATACATTATATGCGCGCACCGCAAGAAGGGCGTATGATGATTGAAATAATAATGATAATAATGATATGAGAGAATTGGGGAAGATTGAGAGGGTGGAGGGGTCAGCTTTTTTTTTATTTGTAATAAAGAGGGGGGAAAAGATGAAGTAATTTGGTAGATCGTTATGGTAGTTAGTTGAAACAATGTTTATATCGTACGGCTTGATTATAACATTATGTGTTTGTTTAAGTTGGTTGATCAGTGGAGTTGAATTAGGAAGGAATATAAGTTAACACTAAGGTGACACATAAATGAAGGGTGATAGAGAATGATGAAAATGAACCATAACACATTATCTAAGACTGGGCGTGTTTGTTTCACAGAATTCGTAATTCAAAGGAATTGAAATTAAAATCTCATGACATGGCGTGTTCGTTTCGTTGGAATTGGAATTGGAATCTTAATTCCATTTTAGTGTGTTCGGTTCAAAGAATTGGAATTGGAATTCAATTCCTTCAAATTCCTTAAAATACAACATGTCAAACAAGATGGGCACCTGATGAGACCATTCTCATTGCACAACGTACAAGTACTAAAGCCACCATCATCCAACGGTAACTTATGACTCCCATTACACTCCTCACACAAAATAAACCTAAACCCGCCACACTCATCACAAACACCCGCGGGCGCTACCGGCAACCCGGACATAAGCTTCTCAACTCCCCCATCTCGTGCAACTCCACGATCTCATCCGCCCCGCCAATATACCGCCCGCGGATAAACACCCGAGGCAATGGTACTCGCTTGTCGTCCCGCTTCCCTTGCCCAATTTGCGCCATTATTTTTCTAATTTCGTCGGAAAACGACGAGTCCGTTAACAAGTCTCGTTCGTCGATCGGGACACGAAACCCGTGGAGGATCGATCGGACGATCCTGCAGGCCTCGAATGTGGACCGGACGGCGCGGAGGCTGGTCATGTAGACCACGACCCGTTTTTCGGATCCAGGTATTGTGACCCGGGGACCGAATTTTTCGAATTTTCCGGATTTGGCGGGTAATGGGGTGGTGGGTTTGGTTGTTTCGGGTGGGATATCGGGTTTGGGTCGGGCGGAGAAAATGCGGGTGAATTGGTTGGCGAGATTGACGCGGTGGAAGACGGTGGTGGGGCGTTTGGTTTCGGCGTCGCCGGAGGAGGAAGTTTCGTCGTTGATCATGTTATTATTGTCATCATGGGTTAGGGTTTCGATGTCTTTGAAGGATCGGCGTTTGAAATTGGGGCTGGAAGGTGCCCGGCGTGATTTCGGGGTTAATACGCCTTCGTTGTTGTTTCTTCGGTATGGCCACATTTCAATGCGGAAATCGACCGGGAAATTGGAAATTGGGGAAACAGAGGGGTTATTATTATTTGTTTATGATGATTGAAATCATCATCATCATCATCGTACTCAGTATATCCCACCAATAGCAATGCTATGGTAGGGTCTGAGGAGGGTAAGATGTAGACAGCCTTACCTCTATCCCATAGGGATATAGAGACTGCTTCCGTGAGACCCCCGACTCGATAGTAGTTTTGCATCAAGCCTTGGACATAAGGCACGTAGCACTCAATCATCGGGACACCGGCTGATTGGTGCATGTGCCCTTGTCTTTCGGCTATCAACGCCACCACATGATGCCTGATTAACCTTCCGCCACTTTTAACGTTATTTTCATGAGATTAGTAAAATAATGTTAAAATTAGTGCAATTTTACTTTTGCCCACCTGAGGGTTCACACATATATACATTATATGCGCGCACCGCAAGAAGGGCGTATGATGATTGAAATAATAATGATAATAATGATATGAGAGAATTGGGGAAGATTGAGAGGGTGGAGGGGTCAGCTTTTTTTTTATTTGTAATAAAGAGGGGGGAAAAGATGAAGTAATTTGGTAGATCGTTATGGTAGTTAGTTGAAACAATGTTTATATCGTACGGCTTGATTATAACATTATGTGTTTGTTTAAGTTGGTTGATCAGTGGAGTTGAATTAGGAAGGAATATAAGTTAACACTAAGGTGACACATAAATGACGGGTGATAGAGAATGATGAAAATGAACCATAACACATTATCTAAGACTGGGCGTGTTTGTTTCACAGAATTCGTAATTCAAAGGAATTGAAATTAAAATCTCATGACATGGCGTGTTCGTTTCGTTGGAATTGGAATTGGAATCTTAATTCCATTTTAGTGTGTTCGGTTCAAAGAATTGGAATTGGAATTCAATTCCTTCAAATTCCTTAAAATACAAGGATTTCAAATCCTCCCAACATGTAGAGGAATTCATTGGAATCTTTTCTCGAGTTTTTTTTTTGCGCTAACGAAGACAACGAATAAAACATTTTAGTTTTTTTACTTTTTTGGTTTTTAATTTATATTTTGATTTATGAATTTTTTTTTATTATTTTTGAATACTTTTTTGAGGGGTTTTTGATCTTAATAGAAAACCCATTAAAAAATTCAAAAATTAATAAAAAAAATTATAACGCAAAATATAAATAAAAAACAAAAAATCTAAAGAGACTAAAATGTTTCCGACGTTATCCTCGTTAAAAAAAAAAAAAAAAAAAAAAAAACTCAATTCCGATTCATTTGTCAAACGAACACATCAAAAATGGAATTGGATTTCAATTCATTTCAATTCCAATTCCTATAGGAATATTTAGATTACAAATCCAATTCCTTCTAATTCCAAATCCTATGCAAATTCCAATTCCATTCCATTATGTGAAACGAACACGCCCTAAGAGTGATATTATGATTAGAAAGAGAGTAGTATTGGCAATAAATATATTGTAGCAATGCATACTAAAGTTTTGTACGTCTTCTTATGGTATTCGACATTTTCACACCATGTTATGGCTTATGTTCATCCCAACTACGTTTTCTAGCTTGTACTAATGACACGCACATCCTCTGCAGTGTGGCAACATACTAAATGTGTGCCGTGGTTGTGTCTGAACTTGGGATCTCTTTTAGATGTTGTCTTCGAAGGTCTTGGCCAGCATCTATCTGGATGATGGCTAGTGCCTACATATATATATAATAACAATTCATTTTACATAAGTGACTTTTATGTTAACCTTTCCAATATTGACATTTTAAGTTGAGATTCCAACACTGACATTTTAGACATGATTTGTTAACGTTGGTAGTCTAAATTTGATCACCAACTGTTTGTGGAGACCAATTACCGATTAGCAGAAGTTGGTGAAATGTAAATTCCGTCAATATGTTTCTCACAAGTTTGTACTTATAATTATTCAAATGATAGTTGTCCCATCTTTTTCCTTGCAGTTCAACATATACGACTATACGAGTTTTGTGGATACTCAGTGAACTCAACATTTTCTCTTATTTATTGCCCTTTTCATCTGTACAGACCATAGGTCGCTCTCCAAACCTTTAGTGTTGCCATAGTGTGACACTCCGTAAAACATGTCATTTTCCGTACAATGCCTAAATATGATTTCTTAATGTTAATTCCCACATGATTAAATTTTGTTAAGTTTAATCACGACGAGTCTAGCATAGGCCGCATATGCATGATACATTGCATACAAGTAATTTATTTTTATTTATTTAAATTACTCAAAATTTCGGATTTGGTCTGACGAACATGGACGTTGGTGATACTTTTAAACAACACGAATACATATACATACACACACACACACACACATATATATAAACAAACTAGGAGTTGGAGTTTTATGTAATACGATTATATTTTATAACTATTTCTATTATCGACAACGAACACGAAACGAACTATGAGCGTTTGCTATATTTAAAATCCTACGCGAACTTACGAACGTTTAAGTTATAAGTAGTGAATAATCTTCATAAAAAAAATCTCGCACACAAATAATTCTAATATCTAAATGCATACTATTAATAAATGTCAATTTGCTTGAAAGTAAATATTAAATGCCATTAAATAACAAATTTAATCCTGATTTGAATTACAAAACAAAACTCACGACCATTATTCCTTGGAAAATAATACACGCATACACCTTATATTTATATCAAAGACTTAAATAGGTGTAACTATGGAGTCACAAGCAATGGGTCAATATTTTCAACAAACAAATCTTTCAACAATCACCATCACCTACCCCTACCCTTTTCACCCATCACATTTGAAGATTTGATCCAACCCACTCCACCTAAACTGTGAACATTATCACCCCATCACTCCATGTTTTGAGTTTTCTTCCTTTCACCTATTGCACACTCAACTTCCACTATCTTATTTATAATATCATAAGAACTCAACCATACTAAACTTTATCTATATATAATAAGACTTATGAAACAAAACCATATTTAGTTGCACCCACAAAACCAAAACATTCGGTTGTCTCTCCTTCTCACGCCCCAAACCCGACACCCATTTACACCACCCAACTCTCTTCTTGGCTCTACAACACAAATACATATTATTTTGAAGATATTTCAAAGATAACAACAATGGGTTAGGATGCTCTAAGAAGTGGAAATCAAGCTCAAGATCTTCAAATTTTCTTTTTAATCTCTAATCCTAGTGCTAAGTGAGCTAATTTCTTCTAAACCTATCTTTATATTTTATATATTATGTTTATGTTAGTTTCAACACCCAACTAAAAATTTACCCACTTAACATGTTAAAGAAAACTTGTAACCATGAATATAAACTCATTATACTTGAAAAATACCTAAGGGACTTGAAAGGGGTAAATGATATGGGTTAAAAGCATGCTCAAATGTAGTTTACATATTTCTAAGATTTGATTAGAGTAATTAAATGCATGTTGTCATACTTTAAAAAAATGAAAATAAATAAATAATCAAATCACTAAATGTATTTATTTAAGAATGTTGTTTATATATTTGCTAGAAAAATAGGTTTTTCTTTATAGTGTGTTTACAAAGTTCTAAAAATAGCAAATAAATTCATGTTGTTAAAAGATGGGTTTTGGTATAAATTATGCACACGATTTTGTATATTTGAAAGATGGAATATAAACCTATAAAACTATATATAGTTTTAATTATATAAAAAAAAATGAGCTAAGCATGAGTTTAAAAGTTTATGAGCTTGATTTGTGAAAAGGATATATAGATTTATGGTTTTGGGTGAAATGTGGACGTATGGAGATTTTATACCATTTTAGTATAAAAATATAGTTTTATGGAGTTATAAGTGAAAAGATATATATATTTTTCTTTATAAAAAAATATTGATTTTAAGTATTGAACATATGTATTCAAGCCACAAATGTATTTTATAACTTCAAATAAACAAAAGTGGTTTTTATAAGTTTTTATGTTGGAAATACGTTCATTTAATTTATAAAACTTAATTATGGTTTTAACTAGTTCCATGTTATAAAATTTACAAATAATAAATATCATTTTTTTATGAGGACATTTTGTGTCAAACGATAGTTTTACATAAATATAAGTGTTTGGTGATAAGTATATATTTGTTAGACGTAAAAGTAATATTTTTACAAGTTAAATGAACAAAACTATATATAAAGTCGGTTTTAAAATTTTTGAACGAAAATATAAACATATTATGATTCACAAAAATATTTGACGTAACTTAAGGAAGAATTATCTAGACAAAATATATAATTTTAAAATATATTTATTACTCGCCCAAACAAACATGTTATATCCAAATTTACACCGACACCAATAAGAATTATAATCTTGATATTTATATAACTATATATATAAATATTTATTTTCAAAAAGAATATAAAAACTTATCATCAACGGGTCGTCCAGAAATTAAACGGAGCGTTCGGTTGGTGAAAGCAACCGACACAAACATAACAAACGAAACGCTCGGTTGCTGAAAGCAACCGACACAAATATAACAAACGAAACGCTCGGTTGGTGAAAGCAACCGACACAAATATAATAAACGAAACGGCTAGTTGGGTGAAAGAGACTGATATAAACCGACTTGCGAGTTGATAATGAACTAACTGACCTTACGCGTTTAGGACGTGTGAAGGCAGCGGAACTGTGATTAATCTAAAATTGCTAGCAAATCAACCACTGAACTCACAAGGTGAGTTCCACGACCCCCGTTTTACTGTTTTTATTGCTTTCAACTGGGGGGGGGGGGGGGGACATACACAACTGCTTTATACGATAGTTAGAAACAAAACAACCGATCCTTATACGAACTTGAGTTGAACTATGTAGTGCTATAAGTCCCTTGCTTGCATAATATAACAATTAGTTAACGTAGTTAGCCACATGAATATACGAATAGTCTATTGGCCTTGACATTCCCCCCTATTTTAGGTTGGTCGCGCTAACCTCCGATATTGCATCGAAACAGGGTGCGTATATTCCATCTGTGAGATTTGAACAGGGCAAAACGGATATAAGTCGTGGTTTGGTTATATGCTCATAGGACGTATATTAATTCGTAGATTTAGCGTAGTCTACGAAGGATTAGCGTATTTGTTTCAAATTATTATCGTATACTTATTTGTGAACTGATTCAACGTTTTATAAATAACGTGATTTTATATCGAGTCTTAAAACTTGTGGACTCACCAACCATTGTGTTGACCTTTTAAATCATATGTTTCTTTCAGGGAATTAACAAGCTTGTAAGGAAATCATGGAACCGGGACCATGAAGAAATAATTAGGATACCTATTTTGGAGGGATTTCAGATGTATAACCCGATTGATATATGGGTCATATACGAGAAATCTCTTATTATGTATAACTATCTTGTTAAAAATATTTCATGGTGTGTAAAACTCTTTTGAAAACTAATGGTATCCTAATATTACTATGTTTGTGATAATCATATACTTACGATATTCATGACGTCACGTGCCCGCGTTTACGCCTTGGCGGGGCGTGACACATAGGTCGCTCTCCCAACCTGTAGTGTTGCGGGTGAGCCTCACTTTTTATCGCAAACCAATATGTTTTACCATACTTTGTTGAGACAAGGTAGTTGATGCGATGGGGGTTGTCTGCTAGCCCTCCGTGTGAACGTGATGGTGGTTAGATATTAAAACTTAAAAAGCTTGTAAATTGGTACATATGACACATGCCCGTTTACGAGATTGTGTATTAAGAGGTTATTCACACCTTGTTGTGTATAAAACTCCATACTATAACTTCGGTAGAACCATTACACTAGCATGTTTTAACGAGTGTTTCAATCTTCAAAACAAAATTATAGAATGCTCAAATAACTCGAATAAATATTAGGCCACCAATTACAATATTATTGGTGATATGATATTAATAATACCAAGCTAGATTCCATATAATAACTATGTAAATGGAGGGACCGTTTAAGAAGCCAAAAGCAAAAGACTAGACAGTGGTTGGTGGTGGTGGTTTTTGAAAAGCTTCTATATGTTTAAATCCCTACTTTGGATATTTTTCCAAATTCAAATCAAGTGTTGATGGTCAATTAAACCAAAAGTAAAGCACATGTTATATAAATCGTTAGACGCTAGTCGAAAGATGGGGTGCTGATTAGTAAAGTAGAATGGGGTTAAATATAAAATATCTAAAATAAACTTCTAAAGTTGGAGGTATATATACAAGTTTTAAGCTTTTACCCTACTTTCTTCAATTACTCGGGTGGGTGTTTGGGATCGTTTATTTTAGCCAAGTTACAACTTGTTAACTAAATGTATATTGGTTTTATTAATCACAACTGTCATCTTTTGGTCGCTGCCAATCCCAACTAATGGGTTGGCTGCTGACGGTCCATCTTTTAATGTATTTGTTCCCAACGGTTCGCGGCTAACAGAATTCTAACATCGTTACTTGCATATCGCCGGAAAAACGCTTTTGGCTTGAAAAGTCGCATTTTATGTCTGAAAACTCAATATGAGCAAAACATGAACACCACCACCACCAGCTAACTCACCACCAGCCAACCATCACCACTTGAGCACCATTAACCAATTCCGGCGATCGTTCTAGGGTTCTGATGACCTCAATAATTGGGGGCTTTTACTAGAAAATGGTTCATAGGTTCAATGACTTCAATCTAAGGTTACAAAGATGTTTGGGACGAAAATGTTGAGTTTTCCGGAAAAAAAAATTGTGAGTTTTCTAGCCAAATATATTTTTCAGGTGACCTACAACTAATGGCTTTAAAATTCTGTTAGCCGCGGACCATTCACCATTGGAAAAAAATACGATAAAAGGTGGATCATTATTAGACAATTCGTTAATTAGAACCGACATCGACCAAATGATAATAGTTGGGTTATTAAAAACCAATGCACTCCTCTCCCTCTCATCACATACGATCCAAATTCAGTTTGATTTTGGTTCAAATTGAGGTATGAATTCGCCCCAGTTAACCAATTTGGTCCAATTTGGACCGAATCTCGACTAGATTTTGGGCAATTTTGATGGACTACAAGCTTGAAGCTTTGACTAGCTAAAATCGAGGCGTTGGGGTTCCGAGGCGGCCAAATGGGAGAATGTAAGAATAAATATAATCATATATTTATTTATGTGTGGTCGTTATAATCATATATATTAGTTTGGTAGAATTGATAAACCATATTTCTCTTAATTAACTAATAAAGGGTTTCTCATTGGGTGCAAATTGCGAGAGATAAAGATTAACATAATAACGTAATCACACATACAAGAATTCTGTGTGCCTCCTCTTCCTAAAACCGAGTTCCTCTAAAAACCGTAACCCCATCCTTAACCATACATCCTAAAGGAGAACTCGATTAAGCTGACAAACATGTCATCTACATATTTTCTAGCTGCAGTTACCGCTCTCCCTACTGCAACATATAGGCATATTATCACATGTTTATGTTATTATCATATTTTCATTACTATCATGAAGAACTAATCAACATTTTATTGAGTATTTTGAAATTGGAATCTAAATTCCTAAGATTAAAATGGTTTTTTAAGAAATATATGTACTGGAATGTATTTATTCAAATTCCTTCACGTAAGAATTTTAACAAGTCATTTATTCATCAAAACAAAATTAAGAAATGCTCAAATACCTTGATTGAAGAATAGGCAAACAATAACAATATGATTAGTGATATGGTAATAATAGTACCGAGATTCGAAATAATCATGCAAATGGAGGGACCTTTCAAGAAGCCAAAAGCAAAAGACTTTGAGCGATTTAGACAATAGTTGTTGGTGGTGTTGGTTTCTGAAAAGCTTCTATGTGTTTCTATCCTACTTAGCAAAAGATTGGTTGTTTTTCCAAATTCAAATCAAGTGTCCATGCTCAATCAAACCAAAAGTAGAGGTAATCATTAAACTGTAATCATTTTAGAATATAAAAATCTTCTAGTTTGATTTTGTTAATTTTATGTACATTTCCAATCTTATACACGTGTGACGGACTTAACCTGAATTAGTTTAGATGTCCAAATTGTCAAAATGAGTCCAAATATCGTGATCATCGCTATCCATAGTCCAGAATTTTCTAAGGTTGTGAAGATTGAAAACTTTGCTAGAAAAATTCAATTTTTTGAGACGTAGCAGCTTGAATTTAAGCGGAGCGTGACAAAGTGCTGGTATATGTCTTTGCGTGTGTGATTTTTGATTTTTATTGCTATATTTTATTGAATTAGTGTTAGTATCAGTAGTAATTTCTTTATATTATATCTAAATGTGTAATCTAATATCATTCCACTTAAAAGTTATTGTAAAGTTTAAGAATCAAGATACGTGTTTCAAAAATAAAAATATATAATAAAAAAATCTCAACAATGTATGATTATATAGTAGGATGTCATTAGAATCAAATAATCATTTAACACAGTGTTTCAACTTTCAATAATATTGAGAGAAAGCTACGACACATAAAAGGATTAATTGTCTCAAGGTTAGGATACAATATGTAATCTTTATTTGCTTTTAACAACGAAACAAAGCGCCTGTAGCTCAGTGGATAGAGCGTCTGTTTCCTAAGCAGAAAGTCGAAGGTTCGACCCCTTCCTGGCGCGTGATATTTTGGTAACACTTTTTTAAGCAAAATTTTTATAAAATCTGGTATATATACACTTCTATATTTGAATAAATCAAATCTCCAAAAATAATTCTCATTGTCTTGTTTCTTAGCCACAAATAACATCAGACGGTTCGTTTATTTCAGGCACCCGATCTAGCACTCGGTTCATCTCATCAGGGAACTCATACTTGGCTCGGTTAGTCTTGCCTCCGACTACTACATTTGTTCCATCTTGTAAAGCCCAAATCTGTCAAACAAAATGCATAGTTTGAGTTTTCAGAAGTCAAAAGATAAAATGTGATTTTTTGACTTTGCCCTGTTTTCGGAGTCATGCAAAATCGTACCTGTGTATGTGATAGATAACTAATGCAAGTGGTAAGCATTAACGCGCCAAATCCAGCATAAACAATCGGCACACCAGGATCAGTCTGTACACATGCAACTTAGTCTCAGTAACGGGTCAAAGCTATACATGAAACGGGTCAAAACCTTCTAAATCAGTTTAATAAACAAATAGATTTTTATTAACACTATACAGTTTTCAGAGAAAATCAGACCAATCCCATTTGACCTGACACGTTTTGTGTCAAAAACAACATTATATTATTACCTTCATATCAAGTCCACTACTGCCAATTGCATCCACAATTTCGATTTTGGTACCGTTAATTTCAATCGGAAGCTTCGAATTGGCCTACGGACCCCAACAAATTTGCCGTCTTGATCATATAACACAACCGATTGAAGATCACGAAGAAGCATTGATCTGGGTTAACAAAAAAAAAGATAAAGTTTCAATCTTTGACAAAGAATAATGGGAGTTCAAACTATAAAGTCAAGATGGAAAAGTCACCCCGTTTGCATCGAACCCGGGTCAAATGTAGAAAACTAACTAAATCTGAAAAGGTTCGAATGGGCAAACGGGTTAAAAAGGTCTAAAGTTCTATTGTTTCATCATAATGGTACTCGCAACCAATACATACACCTATTTTGACTTTAATGCACTTTGACCCGCTACCCATTTTGTCACATCTAAAAAAGAACTTAACTACATGGATGATTAAACATTAAGTCCCCGAGTTTAAAAAACTACATGCTTAGACCAACTGTTTGCACGAACATAACACCATTAGTCCATAGAATGATTAAAATTAACTTTTTTTCATTATGTGCATGTGAAATGACCAAAATAGGTGGTTATGTGGTATAGGTTAAAGAAGATGATGTAGGTGGGTGGTGGGCCCCACCTTTTTTATACTATATTTTGTTTTTTTTTAATTTGTAGGCGAGACCAACAATATTATATATCTTTTTCATTTTTTTTAGTGTAAGAGTATTTTTTGTCATTTAAAAAAAACTAACAGAACAAGTTAATGCTTGTCCACTTACGGTTTGACAAACTATCGGTCTAAACCTGCAAACTTGAAACATGGGGACTAAAGTTGCAATATGAGCATACCGCAAGGATCATCTGTGTAATTAGTTCATTGAGAGAAAAATAGAAGAAGACAAATCTTACATTCCTTTGACATCCGTTGACTCGCCATTTCCAATAGGCAAAAAGCTTCCATAAAGCTTCTTATCTCCATTGACGGTCAACGGTGCAACCGCTAGGTTATACGGGCCTTCGTCGTCTTTTAATATTGAAGCGCGGAAATGCCCCAATCAGTTTGATATATGGTAACCCCTTCATATCTTAAGGGGTCATTTACACTTATTGTTTTCCTCATTACTTCCTTCCCATTAATATCAAATAAAGAAAGATCCGTGTGGAATTGTGAAACCTATACCACAATAATGAAACAAGACATGTTAACGGGCTATTTCATTCTTAACGTGCTTTAAATGAACAAACACAAACATGTTGTTTGGTTCGTTTACCAAACCTACTAAAAAAAACTATCCTCACCTCACCGCTATCATAGTAATCCATATAGAACCCGGTTAACATGAACCTCGGTGTTAAATGCTTCAGTAGGTGTAGAAAGGAACCCGTTCGGGCCTAACACATCTCCCATAACAAAATTCAAACCTTGTGGGACCGTTACAGAGCCTTTAAAGCTTCCAATAGCGCTGAAGGTCCCACCCGCCATTATCAAGAGTAAGGCTATGTGCACACCGATTGGTGCAAACCGACCCGCTAGCCCTTTGAATGCATATAAAGATGGCCCTTTCAGAAACACCTAAGAACAAATGTAGGATTATTAGTTTATTATAAATGTTTACGCTGCCCGCTTATAATATTCAAAAGGGTGAGATTCTTTAAGACCCAAACCAGTATTAAAAAATTGAGTTCAAATTTTGAATATTTACTCTCATTTCATAAGAAAAGTTTAAATCTTTATGAAATGAGAGTAAATGTATCCTCAAATAATGTTAAAAGAAAGGATAAATAGGTAATTTTATTGTATCATAAGACAAATCAGTTTTGTTACTACCTAAATGAAATCCAACATTAGATAATCAGAACTGGAATATGGTTATCCAAATTATAACTTATTGATATTATGAATTCAAGCCTCTGATAAACTGATAATCAAATAAAGAGTTCCAAAATACAAACTCAAAAACACCCTTTATATACCTCGTATCCAGCTCCCGATAAAACGACACCTAAATCCTGAACCGAGGCTTTAGGCAGAGAATCTGAATATTCCAGCTTTCGAATTGAGTTAGCCGAATGTAAGAAAGACCATCTGCAAAATAGTGATTTAAGCCAAATGACAAAAATATATTTAGCTAAGATAAAAAATAGTAACAATAATAACATTTACCTTCTTGCTACTTTGACCATGGGATTTGAGTGGTGTATGTGCAAGCCATTAGAGATGCTCCCAATAATATTAAAGTTCCAAGAAATACAGGAGATGAAAACATATGATCAAATCCTAGAGTTGAGTATCCATCTCCAC
This sequence comes from Bidens hawaiensis, assembly GCF_021521415.1. Lineage (NCBI taxonomy): Eukaryota > Viridiplantae > Streptophyta > Magnoliopsida > Asterales > Asteraceae > Bidens > Bidens hawaiensis. Next base: position 36,359 of record NW_027496299.1, read on the forward strand.
GTGAAGAATCCTAGGATTGGATTATCCTCGGGGTATTTTTGGAAATAGTATTCCGGATTCTCGCCTTGGTCTATTGCAGTGCCTGCATAAACAGTTGCATAAAGATGAGCCTAGTTCAGTAGGGGCGGGTAAGTCAAAACAGGTTCAGTTTGAAATGAGTCGTATTTTTGAATGGGCGAAATGGGTTGGTCCACAAACTGTTCAGAAAAGCATCTATAAGTAATTTATGTGTTAATAATTATTATTAAGTACTTTCATTATATTGGTTATCCAAATATTTGAATAAGACGATTAGAAGAGTGTGTGCATTAAAAATAGAGTTCGTGTGACTTCCGGGCCGTTTGAAAAACAGACTTTATGCGACTTTCAACCTGTTTAGCTATTTTTAGTTGTGTAAGCAAGCCAAATGAAAACGAATGGAGTATGTTTGTGTTCGTTCGTTTAACTTTAACCGAACAAATGATCAAACACGAATAACTAAATGAATAGGATTTTCTTGTCCGTGTACGTTTGTTAAGAAAATGAACATGTCAGTGTTGGTTTATGTTCGTTTGTTAACAATATACATGAACGAACTAGCTGAACGAGCGAATACTAGTTACAAGTAATGTGAAGAACGTGTTGCGCCTAAGAAATTATTAAAACTATACCAAGTTGTAACGGGCCAAAAGATTTAATCGAATATATTAATAAACGTAAGCGAACTTAAACACACGTAGATTAATGAACGCAAACGAACTGTCCGTTCGTCGAAAGGCCTAGGTATACTTGTTTACTCATGAACCGAAATTCAATATATCATACTACTCTTAGCACCTAAAAAAACAATCTAAATTGACTTTTGTGAAGTCAGTCATTGTTTGTATGTTTCAATCCTTGCTGGGATATAAAAGTCAAACCAAATTATAAAGTAAAAAGAACGTACCAAAGCCATCAAAGCAGCAATGGTGAACATCTCACCAATAGCCAGAGGCAAATTAGCAAGACCCGAAAGCAATCTTTTACTCAACCGTTTTACCATTACCAACACCCCGCCGCCGGAGTTCTTCACTGCCGGAGGTTGAGGTTTAACTTCCTCCGACAGTAACGGTGCTGGACCAGGGACAACAACCTTGTTGGTTTTGTTGTTTGTCGTGTCTTTTGACGGCTGCGATGACAGTTTGTAAGAAATGAAACATCTGGTGCGGTTGTGGGTTTGATAATTGAAGAGATGAGGTTGGGGTTTAAGTGGGTTAAGAGTTAGAACAAGAGTCTCCATTGTTGAAGAATCAATCGAGTGTTAATTGTTATGCATAACGACCCTTTGGTTTTATCCAAAATGAGAGATTTTTTTTTGTTTCGGTTACGTTGATTAGATTTCGCGGGGATATCGTGGCCACTCGTATCTTGACTTGATATAATCAATGTTTTAAAAAACTACCTGGCCCATGATAAATGGTAATACCGGCTGATAGTTTATAAAATACGATTTCAACTCAGAACATAATTCAATACTACATAATTCTATAATTTTTATTTTTTTTTTTTAAAAAGATCCAACTACAATATATAGAAACATAGATATTACATCAATATAGCAGGTAGGCGGGCAACAAGCTGCGCCGCCACCACCCTTTCTGAATTGCAAACCCTAACCTGCTAAAGACATACCCCTGCCCCTTTTGAGTCGACACATTGCTATGTATCAAAAGCCAGAGGGACAAAAACATGTTGGTTCTCTTCGCAGGCTTTAGCATGTTTCTCCACCTTCTTCGTTTCAGCCATTTTCATTGCTTGCCCAGCTACAAACCCATTATCCCTCAAACCAGCTAAGGGAGATACCCCTGTGAGGTCAACACAAGCGTGTTTTCCCCCGGCCCAACCAAAGACGAGCAAAATCTGCCGGTCGTAAGAGTGGATCTCCCTTCCGTGGGGTCTGTAATGAAGTTTACGGGGGCTTCCTTTTCAGCTGATATCCAGCTCGCCTTAAGATGTCCAAAGAACGTCCCACACCCAATCATGTCGGTATTTGAACCCCAGGCATCTCCTTGCAATGAACCGCATGCTTTCCGAATTCTATAATCAAACATCAATTTCCAAATATTTTTCTTTCTCTTTTTTTTTGAAATAAAAGTCGGCAATAATTTTCGAGCTATTAAAGTGTTGAATTCAATGTTATCGCCATCCTCATCAACAAGAAGATAGCTATTTTCGTGTCAAACAATACCAAAATAGGTTTATGTACTTTCGTGAACTACATGTATTTTAATTACTCTATTTAGTGTAATTAATATCTAGACTAATTACAAAAAGTCATTGCGTCCATTTTTTTCAATTCGTAATGTTTGTACAATAATATTCTTGTTTGTATGGCAGATCTAAAATTGTTACTCAAATGCACAAATATGTAAATAATAAACTTCAGTGAAACTAGGGGTGCTGAAATCAACCGTAACCAGTTAATCAGACTTATAAATGGATAGTTTGTTTCGGCAAAACCCAGGTAACCCGAATTGATTTAAAGTAAAGGGTCGAATAGCTAGGTTTTTTAGCATGCCATAAATGAAGTCGGTTTTTTAATAGACTACTGGATTCATGCTTTCAAGTTTCACCTGCATTATTCGAGCATCTTAACTCCACATGGGCATCACATCACCTATTTTACCACATTTCACTCCACATCACCATAAGAATATTGTTTAACCCCCCATTTACCTCCCTTTATTTAATGTTAAATTGATTATAAATTATTGTGGTTGTGTGTGAAGATGATTTTAAGGCCCATTAATGTTTTAACCCACATTGCATTTAACGCTCTTAATCCATGAAGGGAGTGATATGCCACTCGTAACCTTGCCAACTCAGCTTTAAACGTCATTGATGCTAAGGTATACTTCTAGGCCTTACTTTAAAGTCAAATGGACAAAAATAATTGGAAGGGCTTTGCTTTAAAAGGGCCGAAGGTGCCTTGTTGAAGAGTTTATATAAACATATGGAGGCCCAAATTTATTTTTAATCAACTTAACACTAGTTCACTACAAAGAGGTTTTCACAAATAGACAAATATACCGGTATAATCTCACTCATAACAAAACTATTGGTAGGACTTGAGAAATATTTATCATTTTTAATTATCATTATGCATACTAATGTACTTGCTTTCTCATATAAGAAAAGGTCGCAAATCCGTGAATGACATCATACTGATAATATTTGTTAGGACGGCTAAAACACAACATCTAATCATACATATAAATATGTTTTAAACCTCAACCACATAAAAATATGTCTTTCCTACACAACTTGACCATTAGGCCACACATCCTTTTGTATCAAATTGATAAGTAATGTGCAAAGTTTGGAGAACAACGCTAATTAGGCAATGCATATCAACTTTTTAGACAATTACCAAAAGGAGCGGTTACTATTATAGATGGCATGTGAGTACTTGTTGTCACTCGAAATCACTCATGAACCCAAGTTAATTTTCTGGTGACCGACTGTTCGATGGAAAATATGAAGTTTCCAGCCGTCTTTTGATGTGTGTGTGTTGGTGGTGTGTGTGTGTGGGGGGGGGGGGTTCTCGAACTTTCTTCTTTTAAGAGGGGTAAAAGTATATCCGATTCTCCAAAGACTATGTATGTGGGCCTACTATTGTGATTAATGAAATTTTGGAGGGATAAATTACATAAACCATCCAATTATAGAAAGTGTATATATTGATAATTCAAAATTATGAACCAAAGGGCTTGCATCAATGATATCAAATGCTTTTATTTTTAGATATGGGTAAGTCTTTCCAAGTTGTGAAGTATCGAGTTTCATTGTTTGCAGTGCCGTGTAAATTTAGGGGTAAGTTTTCATGTTAAAAAAAATCTAAAGTTATAACATCAAAATCCTCTTAGTAGAGTAGAAAACTTTTCTTATTTACATGAGAAATATTTTGTGAACCATTGGACGGTTAATATGTACCTGGTTTGTTAGACCTTGCTATACTATTTTGGTAGAATAGTAAGTTAATGCAAGTTTTATTGTTAATCGTTAAAAATAAATTCAGTCAAGTGTCCAACTCAACTACCATGCGATAATGAAGACATTGCCTTCCATGTTCCATGAGTCCATCTAACTACCACCTTTACAAAAGTCTAATTGCTAACACTAAACAAAAGTTAAGTTGTCTTAATTGCTTAACTTGGGTCACTATTGGTTAAAAAGTACATTTTACGCGAGTAATTTTCATGGTTTATGAGTAAATCAGTAAATGTCCTCTTTTTATATTATTATTTAGCAAAACTTTTAACAAAGTTGTTAATACCAGCAGAAGTTTCCAAACTGACGCGTTTTGTTATCTATTTTCAATTTTATAATGATTTAAGCAGCATGTACCATGTTCAACATTTGACCAATCATTTTCTTTTAAACATGACTATGTACATTGGTGCAAACATGCCAACTAATAGTTCCACTAAAATATCAAATTAAACAAATGTATTTATTTCAATTTCTTAACTATTTTCCTTATTATTTAATACCTTTTATGTATTTAATTAAATTACACAATACAAATATGATAAAAGAAAAGAAAAATATAAATTCACAACACAACTCTTCTACTTAATATAATAATGTAAATAATGTTCTTATCAACACACATACAATCACAAATTGGGTGACAAATAAATGGAAATTGAAAAGGGTTTTACCTTACTAACCCATTTTCAAAAATAATAATTAAATCTTTGTTGTAATAACTTGTAGCTTATGTACTAAAAGATGTACGCTTTCGATTTTAGCCTTTTTCGTCATAGTGTTTGAGTTAGATCCGAATCTTTTGACAATCTTAGCCATATTACTTACCCTGGTGTTGTGCAAGCTCAAGTTCTCTTTGGCTCGGTTCTCTAGTCCCATCGCCTGAAAAATACACCAGCACCGTATGGTGAACCACCACGGATCGAGTCATTTTAAACATTCAGCACCAAATGTGTATCCGATCGGAACATACAACATCCCAT
>NW_027496300.1:0-93020 GCF_021521415.1 Bidens hawaiensis
AAAAAAAGCAATCTTGTTCATTACTATACTGAAAAAAAGTAATTGATACAGAAGAAGTTGAATTCCCAACTATTCTCTTATTACTTTCTCTTTCCATATTCTTTTTTTACAACCAGTTGTATTGATGAGAAAGAAACAAAGCACAGAAAAAGAGAACCTTTGACTAAATTTACAACGACTTCCTCATCCCCAATCTCTCTCTCCCTAATTACCCCCAAAACCCTCAAATTCCACCTTCAAATTCCATCAATTCAACTGGGTTTTCTTTATTTATGCCTAATTGATTAGATTTGCACTAGCTGGGATGGTTTTGACCGGATCTGAATTCAAGAGGTTCAACCCCATTGCAATCCAGGAAATACCTATACCATAACTATGCCGTAAAAAGAAAATAAATAAATAAATTCACCTGTTCAACTTATATGGTTAGAGAATGGCGGTGACATAGTAAAAGCAAATAGCAATTGACATTGAGGAAACAGCAGACTGGAGACGAAAGCAAACTCATATCAAACCAAATTGTTTGTAAATTTCTTGTTTGAATTGTTTCTATGTTTTTTTTTTTTTTTTTATAATTTGGGGGTATGATTACTGAAACTGCAACGGGATTATGTGTTTCATTTGGTCAACCCCTGGGGGAAATTAGTGTTTACAGTTCTAAAAGGATCTTGTTTACTAGTTTACATATATAACAACACATCCTCTAATCTCCAACTTCAAAATCATTACACATCTGCAAAATGAATCCCAACGAATCACCTGACCAGGCTGATCCCATGGCTACTGATGATACCTCGTTCAAGCGTGGTTTAGCTCAGCCAATGTCACAACAAGAAGCGCTAGATGGGGTGAGTTTGACCGCATCTAATTTCAACAGGATCAACCCCAATGCAATCCAGAAGGACCAGTGAGTATTGATTATGGAATTTAGTCTTTGAATGTATTTGTGACGATTTTATGTTTTTTTTCTGATTATTATTATTTAATCAGAATTACAGAATATATGTTTTATTCTAACACAAAACAATTGCAGCAGATTGACGGCTTCTTCTTTTCAGCCATGGGAGTATGATGTTTATATCTGTTTTAGAGGACGAGACACCTGCAGGAATTTTGTGTATCATCTGTACGAAAGTCTTGAACGTCGTGGAATCCAGACCGCCAAGGAAAATGTAATACTTTCCCGGGGCGAGCGGATTGGTCCAGCCCTCTTGAAGGCAATTAGAAAATCACGGATTGCCATCATTGTATTCTCTGAAAACTTTGCGGATTCTCGCTGGTGTTTAGATGAACTTGAATATATTATGAAATGCATGGATGAGAGTTGGCAGATCGTTTTCCCTATATTCTATGGTGTCGATCCCTCAGAAGTGAGAAAACAGAAAGGGAAATATGGAGAAGCATTTGTCAAACATAAGTATGTGAATGACAACAAAGTTGAATCATGGAGAGAAGCCCTTGTGCGTGCTGGTAGCCTTTCTGGATGGGTACTCAAGGACTTTGAAAACAGGTAATTTTCGTTGTTTATTTCAAACATCTTGTTATGCTTAGTATGGTGGTTCTCGACAACTAAGCTATTCTTGCGCTATACACGTTTCATAAGCATTACGGTCATGCTTGTTATAATAATTTACATCTACTAACGAAACAACTACTCATAACTTTTGTTGTAAAAAATCCAGGAATAAATCTGTTTTGATAAGAACATAATTTAGTATGCAAATTAAAACTGTTTACTGTTGATAAAACATGCTTCTGATACCAATGTGCAGAGATGAATCAAAAGTGATCAAACTTATTACAAGCAAAGTTCAAGATATATTGGTCTCCTTTATTTTGAATGCCAGTGAAGACCTTGTTGGAATAGATACTCATTTGCAAGATATGAAATCAAAGTTAGAAATGTGGTCACCTGACCAGGCTGATCCCATGGCTACTGATGATACCTCGTTCAAGCGTGGTTTAGCTCAGCCAATGTCACAACAAGAAGCACTAGATGGGGTGAGTTTGACCGCATCTAATTTCAACAGGATCAACCCCAATGCAATCCAGAAGGACCAGTGAGTATTGATTATGGAATTTAGTCTTTGAATGTATTTGTGACGATTTTATGTTTTTTTTCTGATTATTATTATTTAATCAGAATTACAGAATATATGTTTTATTCTAACACAAAACAATTGCAGCAGATTGACGGCTTCTTCTTTTCAGCCATGGGAGTATGATGTTTTTATCTGTTTTAGAGGACGAGACACCTGCAGGAATTTTGTGGATCATCTGTACGAAAGTCTTGAACGTCGTGGAATCCAGACCGCCAAGGACAATGTAATACTTTCCCGGGGCGAGCGGATTGGTCCAGCCCTCTTGAAGGCAATTAGAAAATCACGGATTGCCATCATTGTATTCTCTGAAAACTTTGCGGATTCTCGCTGGTGTTTAGATGAACTTGAATATATTATGAAATGCATGGATGAGAGTTGGCAGATCGTTTTCCCTATATTCTATGGTGTCGATCCCTCAGAAGTGAGAAAACAGAAAGGGAAATATGGAGAAGCATTTGTCAAACATAAGTATGTGAATGACAACAAAGTTGAATCATGGAGAGAAGCCCTTGTGCGTGCTGGTAGCCTTTCTGGATGGGTACTCAAGGACTTTGAAAACAGGTAATTTTCGTTGTTTATTTCAAACATCTTGTTATGCTTAGTATGGTGGTTCTCGACAACTAAGCTATTCTTGCGCTATACACGTTTCATAAGCATTACGGTCGTGCTTGTTATAATAATTTACATCTACTAACGAAACAACTACTCATAACTTTTGTTGTAAAAAATCCAGGAATAAATCTGTTTTGATAAGAACATAATTTAGTATGCAAATTAAAACTGTTTACTGTTGATAAAACATGCTTCTGATACCAATGTGCAGAGATGAATCAAAAGTGATCAAACTTATTACAAGCAAAGTTCAAGATATATTGGTCTCCTTTATTTTGAATGCCAGTGAAGACCTTGTTGGAATAGATACTCATTTGCAAGATATGAAATCAAAGTTAGAAATGTGGTCAGGTGGTTGTGATGTGATACACAATATTAGCTTGTTAGATGATGATGAGGCTATCGAGCTCTTTCACAAGCATGCATTCCGCGATTGTAACAGACGTAAGAAAGATTATGAGCTTCTTTCTAAAGGTGTGGTTTCTTATGCTAGTGGGCTTCCTTTAGCACTTAAAATTCTGGGTACTATTTTATGTGACAAAGATATGATTGTGTGGGAGAGTGCCTTGGCAAGATTGGAGAAATTAAAGTTTAGCTATGACGGACTTACACCTGTGGAACTTGCAAATGAGTTGCAGTATTCTTATTTGGAAAATTATCGTGTTCTTAGATCAAATGGGAGCTTGCAAAAAATACTTTGGAACAATAAGGTAATATTGTTCTTTTGATTAACATATAAAAGTAGTGAATCCTGAGTTACAAAGGGCAATTTCATAGAATAGTAACCAAGTTTTAAAAGTGTTCTAATTAGGTCACTCAACTTTAAAACATGTTGCAATTAACTCACTCAATTTTCATATTTTATTAAATTAAAGGTTTTAACAAGTTTTATTAGCCTTTTTCGTTTTTGTTTCACATAGGAAATCTTTTTAACTTTTCTTTGATTTTGACGTTGAGTGGCAACGTTGATTTTATTTTATTTACGCCCTGCTTGGGGTACGCGCATATAATGTATATATGTGTGAACCCTCGGGTGGGCAAAAGCGAAATTGCACTAATTTTGACGTTATTTTACTAATCTCGTGAAAATAACGTTCAAAATGGCGGAAGGTTAATCAGACATCATGTAGTGGCGTTGATAACCGAAAGACAATGGTACATGCACCAATCAGGCTGTGTACCGAGGATTGAGTGCTATGTGCCTTATGTCCAAGGCTTGAAGCAAAGCTCTATTGAGCCGGGGGTCTCACCGGAAGCAGCCTCTCTATTCTTACGGGGTAGAGGTAAGGCTGTCTACATCTTACCCTCCTCAAACCCTACCATAGCTTTGCTATTGGTGGGATATACTGAGTATGATGATGATGATGATGATGATGATATTGCAAATTCCGACCCCTGCATCTTATCCTTCATATCTTTCTTGACACACAAAAAAATCGGTGAGTCTCGATTTGAAGATTTAGTGACCCGATTTGGAGAAAAATTGCATGAGTGACCTAATTGGAACACTTTTGACAGTTGGTTACTATTCTATGAGATATTCCCGTTTATTTTTATTCTAGACATGTCAATGCAACCCCTTAGTCATGGCATTGAATATTGATGTAGATTTACAAACTGTATCGGATAGTGAACTAAACTCATGTGATAGGCGTGTAGTTACCGAAACAGGGGCGGGATTGGCATTTAAGGTTTTGAGATGTAATGCATAATGTATTATGTTATGCCATATATTTATATCATACTTTTCATAAACTCTGATATTAATTTGTTTTATGGTAATTTGCGTGTATGCATCAGTATCTGCTGCATTTGATATGCCTTATCCTCAGCGATATGCACGGGATAGCCACTACACCTGAATTTGATGAACTTCCTCATCTTCAAGAGTTGACACTCCATTATTGTAGCAGTTTGGAAGAGATTCACCCATCGCTTGGGCATCATCCAGGACTTACTTACCTATCTGTAAGTTGTTGTCACAAGCTTCGTATGATTCCAACCATCGCAGGGATGAAAAAGTTGAAGACTCTTGAAATCTTGGATTGTGATGCACTTCATGAGTTTCCAGAAGTCCATGCAATCATTGATAGGTTTGTAAACTTATCTGTGATAGGGTTAGTTGGATTAATATTATGCTATCAACAATCATACTGTCTTTTGTGATAACTTTCCTGCCTTTGAACATTATCAAGATCTTAAATTTCATGGTTATACATGGCTTGAAAAGCTTCTTTTATGTATTTGTTGTTTAGAAGTGATTTATTTACCTTAAATGGCAAAACCATCTATCGTTGACATTTTGTTGACTTGCTCTATTGTAAGTAGGCTAGATCAGTATATGAAAAGTTGTGGACTGAAAGATGTCCTAATCATCTCCTATATTGTGAGTTATATAGCATACAAGATGTCACCTCTTTTGGTATTGTGCACATTTATAAGTCATATAATTCACAATGTAATAATGAATCATCCTTATTTCATGGCATGTGGCACCTCTTTGTCAATTTGCACATTTGTTAATTATTGTTGTATGTGCAATATACAGGCACTGGTCAATATTAACCACAGAAACCATTGCCGAGTTTTCACGAGGATCATCATCATGGACCTCTTCTTACTCCATCCCTGCTGTTTATTCTCAGTGGCGGAATCATGATGTATTCCTTAGTTTTATAGGAGAATATGATTCCAAGATGTTTGTAGATAATCTTTACTCAGCTTTTGTACAACAAGGAATCCATACTTACAAGCCTGATGAAACACCCTCTACTGGTGATTCAACTGGTCTGTCCATCAAGAATGCCATTGAAGAATCACAAATTGTCATCATCATATTCACAACAAACTATGCTGGATCTTCACAGTGCTTGGATGAACTTTCATATATTATGAAATGCATTGATACGCGAGGTCTAAACGTTATGCCCATATTCTATGACGTGTCTTCATCAGATGTACAAAAACAAAGTGGGGCGTTTGGGAAAGAATTTGACAAACAAGAGTCGGAGAACATGGCAAAAGTTGAATCATGGAGAAAAGCACTAAGTGGCGTATGTAAACATTCTGGATGGTCCCTTAAGCATATTGCCAACAGGTAATGTTCTACTTCATATAATTAATATCCTATGCTTGGCATATATGTACCCTGTAGAACACTGAACATGAGATTCATAAGAGATTGCAATGAGACATGACTAATAGAAATGAAAAGAGTTGAAACTAGTGACAACTTGACTGATTTGTTCACCAAGCTACTAAATAAAACTAGATTCAACTTTCTATTGAAAGCTTTAGCATGATCAACTCTGATGAAGTCTGATTAATGATGTATGTTCACTTGTGATTACTGATAATCTGTTTAAAGGTCTTGAATGAGTTGCAAATGATTTAATTGTGACATTATGTGCTTATGTGTTATTTGCTATGAGAAAAATGTGCTTAAATGAATATGTTTGACTTAGGTATCTATGATGCTTAAGCATGAATTTATGCCTAAAGCGTTATGATAAACACATGTTCTTACAAATAGCGGTGAGGTACAATTCTTTTTCTACCTCTTGTGTTTTTTTATGTGTTTTTTTTGTTATGTTAAACGAAAAAAAACTTGTATTTTGTTAATTAATTAAACTTGTGAATGTAATAGATAACAGCGTAATGTCATACTTGAGAGTTTGTCGAATTTGAAATTTTAAAAGCTTAGTAAAATTGTTGAATGTGAATTGCGGTTTCATGTGATTGTAAGCACAAGCTAATTATCATCATGCATGTGATGTCCAGGAATGAGAGTAGATACATCAAAGACATTGTTGCTACAGTTTCACATAGATTGTTCTTCTTAAATTCAAAGGTCAAGAAAGACCTCATTGGAATAGGGCCTCGTTTAAAAAGTTTGACATCAGAATTAGCAATTGGGTCAGATGATGTGCGCATAGTTGTAGTAGGGGGCATAGGGGGCTCTGGCAAGACTACTATTGCATCTTGTGTTTACATGGAGATCTCTCGTCAATTTGAAGGTCGTTGCTTTGTTGAAAATGTTCGGGACGAATCAAGCAAGTATGGTATCAAAAAGCTGCAACAAAAACTTTTATCAACAATCTTGAAGAAAGAAGTGGATGTGCCAAGTGATGAAGAAGGAAAACATATGCTACAAAGCATGTTATGCCATAGAAAGGTTTTAATTGTCCTTGATGATGTCAATGACCCTCACCAGCTAGAGTTGTTAGCGGGGTCACATGAATGGTTTGGTGAAGGGAGCCGAATCATAATCACTAGCAGAGAAGGAAATGTGTTGTTGTCTAAGGTTGACGTGCTCTATGATGTGTCTTTATTATCAAACGATGAAGCTATTAAGCTCTTTCGTAGACATGCATATCCGGAATATAATCTTGTAGACGAAGGTAAATGGAGGCCATCAAGCTCCTTTGTAGAAGCTTATGATATGCTTTCACAAAATGTGATTTCTTATGCATATGGGCTCCCATTAACACTAAAAGTTTTGGGTTCTTTTCTATATGAGAAAGACAAAGATGAATGGGAAGGTACATTGGCCAAATTAAGAGATGTCTCAAATCCAAGTATAATTTATAAGCTAAAAATAAGTTATGATGGACTTCAACCTGATGAGAAAGAGTTATTCTTGGATATCGCATGTTTCTTCAGGGGTGCGTTTGTTGATTCATTAAGGACATTGCTTAATGCTTTTAATTTTCACCCTTTTAAAAGGGTGAATGTGTTGGTAAAAAGGGGTCTTATAAGTATTACAAATGGTATGTTTGATATGCATGACTTGATAGAAGAAATGGCTCACCACATTGTTAAAGAGGGACACCCTACTCATCCTCAAAAGCATAGTAGAGTTTGGCAGTGGATTGATGTTGCAGACATTTGTGCTACCGACACGACAGAGGTAATTCTATTGCTTCAAAGTAATCTTAACTCAATCTTCAATTCTTCACATAACTTGGTTTCTTTTGTTCCTGGATACTTAATAGATCTTGCATATCTATTGGAATATGATTTAGTGGCCAAAATGCATTTTGATTCATTATTTTCGTGCAGGAATTTAACAAGATTCAAGCACTATATGCTCCCAATTATGATGCTCCATCAAATCTTCTCAAAGTTGTTGCAAACATGAAGAATCTTCAGTTGCTTAGTGTGCGTCAACACGTCAAAGAAGTAGTAGAAGAGCCTCTATTTCTTTCAAATGAGTTGCGATGGATATCTTGGGAAAATTATCCCGCAAGATCCTTTCCAGCAAGTTTTCAACCCGAACTGCTTTTCAGTCTGATATTGAGAAATGGATTGCAAAGAGTACTTTGGAAGGGCTTTAAGGTAATTTTTAATTTATGCAATAGGTGGATTCTAGTTATTTAAGTGCATTGGTTGGTCCTCTTTTTGACTATAATTTTTAAGTTTTAAGTAGATCTCTCGTATCTTATTTTCCTTTCATTAGACAAAAATGGAAATTATGATTTATATAAAAAAATCTTCTTATATTAGGCAGTATGTGTGTTTGCTCTACTGTCCCATCTCCCATAAACCGTGTGCCATTTATTTTTATTTTTATCAAATTGACTTGCGATTACATGAATGTTACAGCGTTTACCAAGATTGAAAGTGCTCGACCTCCATGGTTCAAAAAACCTAGATACGACACCTGATTTCGGTGGACTCCCAAATCTTGAAAGATTAACACTGTCTGGTTGTAGCAGTTTAAAAGAAATTGACCGATCGATTGGATATCATGAAAGGCTTGTTTACTTGAATTTGGACAGTTGTGAAAAGCTTGAGACGTTTCCACCGATCCTTTGGATGCCAAAGTTAGAAACTCTTATACTCTCCAGGTGCTTTCAACTTTTGAAGTTCCCTAAGATCAAAAACACCATGTATGGCTTGCAACATCTTAATATGGAATATAGTGGGATAGAAGTATTACCCTCAACAGTTGGACAGTACTGCATCAAACTTGTTTCCATAAATCTGATTAGTTGTGATAAGCTAGAGAGAATTGAAGGCAACTTCAAACTATTTAAACAAAGATGTGTGATCCTGGTTGATGCACATAACATGAAGAACTAGCATATGATTGCGTTAGTTCCGAATGTTGTTTACGAGAACTAGTATATGATCTATGTGGAGTAATTAGTTGTATAAAAATATTATGACATGGTTTCATTCTAGTCTCTTGCAACTCCGATAAGTTAAGTGTCACATACTTGAATCGGTGATCTTCAAATTATCGGGTTTAAGTTACACGTTAGCCGCCATCAAGTGATGTGTAAGCAATTAATCATATAGGAACTGAACTCGATCAATTATGTAACAGAACGACCTACCACCATTTTCACGATTGTGGTATGAAGCCACGTTTAGTCAAACTTGAAATTAGAATGTAAATACAATTAATCTGATCAGTTAATTTTGACATGTCGACCTTAGGAGTGTTTAAAAACCGTTGAAACCGAGTGGACCATCCAAATCGATTCAAGTCGGTTGGTTTGAGGTCCAAACCGTTCAGTTTTTGTTGCTTAACGCTTTAATGGTTTGGTTCGGTTTGAAACTTGAAATCAGATGTGTAAAACGGAAACGACCGCTTATATATCCTTCGGGTACACCTGCTACCTTCTATAAGCTTGATATCCGATGTGTATATTAGGCCTGGTATGAAACACGATTTTACAACCGGGTATGAGAGTGAAATTACAAATACTTAGTGTCCTGATCCGAACTTGTTCCATTACCATCTTTAGTCAATGGTGCTAACAATTGAAGGCTATATTAATGTTAATTTTTTAAAAAATTAAATGAAATTAGTTGGAGGGAGAAAAGAAAAGAGAAAACTAATATATTTGGGAGATTGTCGGTGTTCGTTTATGTTTTTTAAAAAAGGTACTTGTACTACAAGTTTACGTACCAAATGTGGCCCAGTAAGCGACCATTTAACATTTTTACCCATTGTCTGCCATTTCGATATTCTTCTCAATTTGTCAGTAAAATAATCTTGGAGTAAATTGCTAAAATCATCACTGGGGTAGTGGGGTTTGCTTACTTATGCGATTTTTATTCAATTTTTTTCTTTTTTGCAGCTGGACCACTGAGGTTTTCTATTTCTTGTCAATTACGTTTAAATTATTAACTTTGTTAATTTTCATTGTTAACTCAAGGGTAACAACGTCTTTCCAAATTTATTAGTTCATACAACTTTATCTATCGGATCAGGTTCTAAGTTTCTACCATTATAATTTTAAAATTTGTTACTTAACAAAACTGTCTTAATCAGTATATATATCTATATTCAATAATTAACACCTACAATTTATAAATATTCTTTCTTTTACTACTTATTTTATTTGATCAACTCTTGGGGTACTCAATGTCACCATGTCAAATGTTGTGGGCCTAAAAATATAACTAAAGCTCCTCACCATAAGAAAACTATATTCATAACTAAAGCTCCTCACCATAAGAAACTATATTCTTTAATTTTTCAAATATGAATATATACTTTACAAATCTTTTATTAAAAAAAAAACTAGTGTTTGATGCAATGTATTAACACAGCTTGAGTTTCATAAAAAGGACACATATAGACCATAGGTCAGTTTCAACACTGACCAATGCTCTATAACCTCTCTGCTTTTCTCTTTTGTTAACGGTCCGGATCAAATCTCTGACCATCATTTTTAAAACTAAACCACATTTGCCACCACACCAAATATTGGTGTGATCAGTTCCTTCTCTCTATTCTATTAATCCTCTCTCCACAATCGTATACGTCGTGTATGTCATAAATCTCCAAATTATTTCATTTTTAATCCTAACATATCAGCAATCGCTGTATCAAGCCAAAAAAAAAAAGAGTAAATCAATATGTCAGTTATTTAACCCATTTTCTTTGGAAATAAAACCAAATCAACCAAACATAAACATAATATAACATATTTAACCCCTGACCAATATATAAAAAAGCTCATAAAACCAACACTAATGCCAATCCATTACTACAGTTTACATTTGAGCAAAAGGTTCGTACCTGGTTGTGATTTACAAGTGGCTTGAAATCGCCTGAAGCAATGGATATGAAAAATACGGGATATGCAATTACAAGCTCATCCTCCTCATACAGATCCTAAGCAATATACAAAAAAATAAGAATAAAAATAAAAATCTCGCAAAACCAATAGTATTGCGAATTCATTTGAGCAAAAGATTCGTACCGGGTTGATAAATTCACGTGGGTCACCAGCGTTTGGTGCAAACGGTGTGGTAAATGCTGGCCATGCATATGACAAAAGCTCCCGATAAAGGTATATATCATCACATCTTTGCATTTTATCACCATATTTTTCCATTTGTTGAGAGTGGACATTTTCATTAATAAGTTGGAGTTCATGAGGACAAAGTAAGAGAAAGATTGCTAGCAGAGCATACATATGCTCAATCTTGTTCAGTATTTGTGGTGATTCCTGTTGAGGCTGCTTGAAAATGTAGACAAGAATGTTGTTGAATTCACGTATGGTGTCTACATACCTACATATGCATTGGTTAATGATTATGCTTTCGGTTTAAATATAATAAATAAAAGGGAAGCCTAAGTAGCACGGCAACAGGTACGGGACCAGGAAACGGGGACGTTACGGGTACGAGAAACGGCAAAAATAAAAAATCGAAAATACAAGTACGGTGAGGGTACGGCCCAAAAAAATATAAAAAAAAAACAAAAATAAATTTAAACAAAGTCCAAAAAATATAAAAAGAAAATACAGTATGGAGATCTGATAAAGATTTTGAGATTATGGGGTATGAGAAGATATATCATATAATATGGACGGTTTGTTTGCTTTTTTTTCCCGTCGTCAAACTAAACTCAAATGTCTCCTATTATTATAAACCTATTTTAGGAATCTTAAAAATTAATCAAAAAGCCCTAAAATTTCAAGGAAACGTTTCAGAAACTTCTACGACGCCGTACCCAAGCCCGGAAACTTATAACATCCCGTCCCCGGGACGAGGACTCCACCCCGTTTCGCGTTTCCGTGCTTCCTAGAGTGAAGCTGAAAGAAATACCTCCCCAACATAATATTAGCAAAACCATAATGAAAGATGGTTGTGATGTGAGTGGCAATAAGACTGGTGTAAAAGCCTTGCTGACTTATGTCAATAGGACGCAGGCAGTCGAGCCCAACTTCATAACTTCCCAATAAACAATGGACTCGTAACAAGCCAACCATGCTGAAGTAGCCGATGACTTTCAACGCATTACTAATCCCGTCTTCTGTTGCTGTCAATAGTTGAAGCACCCCATCTTTTGACTGCTCTAGAATCTTAGACTTTTCCATCAATCTTTGCAAAAGATTGACCGCATCATACACATTCCAAGCCTGCCAAAATAACATTATCATCATAAACTGGAATGCAACTCCTGTAACATAATAATTAATGCTTACTAACCCTGTAATATTTTCTTAGTAGAGCGGTATCCTGCTCATTTTTGTTTTCCAAGGCCCGATACACGCAAAATGACTGAAATTGATTCACAAACTCATCCACCATGTCCCACAACCATTGGTAAGGCAACCGGATACACAACACGCTAGGAAACAGAAACTGTAAAAACAAAATCCCGCTTACTAACCCACTTCACATATGCCAAGAAGAAGACGTATAGGAATTAAGCTTATGGCCAGATGCAATAAACTCTTGGTTTTAAATTGCAAAACTATAATTCCTAAATACATGGTGGTTATAATATATATATATATATATATATATATATATATATATAAAAGATTGATTTCTTTTGAGAACCACTTTGAATTTTAAGAACTCGAAAGAACTCAACGTAACAATTTTTTTTTCCGAATTGTTTTTACACATGTGTAATACGTAAGTGTAATATGTAAGTGTAAGTGATGTACAAAAAATTACGGTATTTTTTTACACACCGAATCGACTTTTTACACATGTGTAACTAACATTTAAACTTGTGTAATTATCAAAAATACTTATTCTCTCTCCTGGTTCATTTTTTAATTACATTTAATCTCAGTCACATGTTTCATATCATTTAATTAAATGTGTGGTCCAAAATTAAGTTCTTAAAGTTCTTAAAACTCACCATGGTTCTCAAAATAACCATCCCCTATATATATATATGTATATGTATATATATATATATTTTCTTATAAAAAACTTGTATCAAAATTGAAAGGACTGACGAAATTTTGAAATTGTAAAACTATAATCCCTAAGGACCCTAACGCTGTGTTCCAAAGTTGCATTTAAGGAGAGAAAAGAAATGATTTGGAGTGAAAAGAAAATATTTTGTGTTCCCGAGATTTTTTTATGGAGAGAAAGCAGGAGAGAGGAGAAGGGAAAAAGAGAGGTTTTTAGTGTTTACATCTTTCTTTCCAAATTGGAATGATTTGAAGCGATCAACATCGCGTTCAGAATACAATTCCATGTTTACCCTCGTCAACATGATGATGGCGGGTAAATCGATCGCACCATTCAATTCTGCTTAGGAGAAAAGACAATCACAAGTAACCCACGCTGCGTTTTCCTTTTCAAAAATTATGAAACATCAAATAAATCCTACATGTTCCCCATTTATTGAAATTTTTAAATCAACACTACAATTTTTCGGTCAATCGTTTTTTAATAACCAAACATAACCAATTAACCAATACTTTTATCCATAACAACCATCATATTCTAATGATATTATAATCCAATACTTCAACATGATATTTATCCAACTTTCTTTGATCATTGTATTTTTGATCTTGGATATTTCATTCCATTAGTAACATATATATATATATATTAATTCGTTTTGAATGACAATGACTTCAAATTATTGTTATTCTCTTATACAGGGGCTTTGACATTTAGCTCTTCACTTGTTAAAACTTAAAATATTTTGGAACTAATGTGTATAACTTAATTGCTTATAATGTTCGTGGTTTTGATTTTAGTAAAACTTGTAAGAAAGATCAACAAAAATTTAGTGTGTGTTAAAAGTTTGGGTTTAGAGGTTCATTAACCGAACCAACCGTTAATAACCTATTCATTCAAACAAAAAATGCATGCAAAATCAAACACTTGTAAAACTAATTACCAACAAACAAAGAAACCTACAAACCTCAAAGAGATTGCCGTAGTTAGACCAAGAAGCAATCCTGTGCTTAAGTGTTGGAGATGAGAGTTGGCGATACCACATCTCTCGGTACAGCAAGCTAAAGACATAGTCGTCCTTATCCAAGTACTCAACAACGTCCTCCCAAGGCAGGCTTAACACAGTCGACTCATACATCTTGCCGATCTCATGCACGTTGCCCTCACGGATATGGCGGTGCAGCTTCACCACCTCGCTCTTCATCATTATATTTTGATTAGGGTTTCGTCAGGTGACAAGAGAAACACAAAACAAAGTATATAATAATATACAAGAAAAGAAGTGGGAATCGTTAAAAATACACTTTGCCACCCCCATTTCAAATTTTGCCAACCATCTTCTCTTAAACTTAAAAAAAAAGTCTTCGTCTGATAAAAGTGCGATAACCGAATGTTAGTACCAAAGATTATTTTTCCTTCAATGATACAGTTACCCAAACTAATTATTTAAAGTCTGGCTCAAAGCGCATAGTACAACAAAAGATGCCAAAAGTACAATATTAGAAGCTACAAAGAGTTGCAAATTAATATATATGATAATTAGTTGGAGATAAAGGAAAAGAGAAAAGATACACTTGTCACAAGTTTAGGTACCCAATGTGGCCTATTAAACGACCATTTCACATTTTTACTCATTGTCGGCCATTTTGATATTCTTCTCATTTTGTCGGTAAAATAATCCCTTTATCTATCCGATCAAGTTCTAAGTCAATCATTATAATATAAAATCTGTTCATTTTAAAAAAAAACTATATATACAGTTTTTTTTGAACAATCATTTTATTGCGTGTAAAATAAACAAACTAACATATCAAGAGACTAGACTAGAAAACAACAATACACCTGAGACTACATACCCTGAGTACACAAAATTTCAAAACGAGAAAGAGCACCAGTTTTAAGTTGTTAACTCTAGGCTAGACATTTATACCTATAAATAATTGTTTTAAGATTTTTTTATGAAAGTAAGCTATAAAAATACATATAATCTAATATCTTGAAAAAGATGATGTAAAATTAAATAGAATGTAAACAACAGAGAACCAAAAAATTTTATATGGTTTATTAACGTTTTGCAGAAGATAGAAATTTGAGGTCTAAAATTTTCAAATAAAACATTCATGGCTCCATTAAAGGTTTACAAGCCCTTGGCTTTTATAATTGGGCCAAAGGTAAATTATAAAAACCCATATAACTAAAAAACGGGCCTCCCATCTGCATGCTTCCGTCTCTTTCACCTTCATCTTTATATTCCAAGTAAATGGTAACGCTAGAAACCACCACCACACAAGCCGAAGAACACAAACCACCACTACACAAGCCGAAGAAAAATTTCCAGTCATGCTATCTTCTTTCTTCTACTTTTCTTTCATCACCCATTAAATTTTGAAATTTCACATGGGTCGGTGTCAAAATTTTACAATGATCGAACATTAATTTGACACCATAATAGTACTATTTATATTTTGTCCACAGGGGTCGGCCGATCCCTGTCGTGTAGGAATAGGTCCGCCCATGTGTACCCTTGCAGATTTGCAGTGGTGCACTAATATGGTTTCGATTGGTACCATAATTAAACCAAAAAAACTAAATTTGTAGAAATATAAACATTAACATGTAAAAACTTAAAATAATTAAAAACAACATTTATTCGGTTATGTTTGTTACGGTACAGTATAAACAACATTGGTGAAACACAAGCGTTAAAACACATAAAATAAATTCTTCAAAGTAACATTTAAAAATATGTATTTAAAACAAAGTTTATTCGGTCGGTAAAACTGAGCGTTGTCGGTCCCGAGCGTTGTGGTGGTGAGTCAACACATATTCGATTGGTTTATGTTACATTTTTTATGGTACCAGAACTAAAAAAAGGCCGGTAAAATATGAACGTTGTCGGTACCAGGAGGTGCGTCAGTAAAACTAAAACCTGAGTGTTGTCGGTCTTAGACGCTGTGGCAGTTAGTCGATGCAAATTTGGTTGATCTCGATTACGTTTGTTACGGTACCAGAACTAAAACAAAATGTTCGATAAAATCTGGGCATTGCCAGTCCCGCGAGTTGCAGAGATGAGTCGACGTAAATTCGGTCGGTCTTGTTTACGTTACTTACGGTACAAGAATTAAAACAAAAGGGAACCTGATGTATCGTGATGATAAAATTGGAAGTCAAACACGTTGATTCTGCAAATACCCGTGTGATTCTTCCCCGAACTTCCAGAAACGACGTAGATCATGAATAAGATAAATAATTGAACTTGTTGATTCACACGAATACCAGGATCAATTCTTCCAACTATCGTTGATTGATCACAAAGAATACCAATAATTAGGTCTTCACACACTAACACACACTGTGATAGAGAGGAAATGATTTTTTTTTCATATATTCAAAACCTGCTTTTTTTACATTACAAAA
The DNA here is from genome assembly GCF_021521415.1 of Bidens hawaiensis. Lineage (NCBI taxonomy): Eukaryota > Viridiplantae > Streptophyta > Magnoliopsida > Asterales > Asteraceae > Bidens > Bidens hawaiensis. Next base: position 16,314 of record NW_027496300.1, read on the forward strand.
TCTCAAGTGTTTAAAAGAAACAGAATACCATTGGGCTTCTAATGATTAAATCAAAAGACATAAAATATTAATTTTAAACTCTTGTAATTCCATAACTGATGTCGTCATTATTTGGTAAACGTTTGATCTTCCCACATCAGAACCCCAAAAGAGAACCCGGGCGTTGCGACAGTGAGTCGGCAAAACCTGAGCGTTGTTGATCTCGAGCTTTGTGACGGTAAGTTAACACGAATTTAATTTGTTTCAATTACGTTCGTTATAATACAGAAAAGGAAAAAAACAACTTCGTCAAATGCCGGACCGTCACTTGGCACAATAAAATGCCTAACCACCAAACTTTCATTTTATATATATACTAGGTTAGAACCCGCGTGATACACGGGTTAGTAAAACATATATAATATAAAAATACATGTAGCACACATGATAATAATAAAACAAAAACGATAAATAAATGATAATATAAACATTATTTACAAACGTTTTTGTTAATATCATAAAATTACCAATAGCATACACGTAATAGACATTAGTGCTTTGTAGTAGTTAACAAACGTTACAAAACTTTAAAGTTTTCTATTAGTAAGCTTTCATGGAGACTATTATATAGGCCATGTTATATAAAGTTATATAAAAATTTGAATAGAACTCTTTAGTTTCAAAACAAGTAATAAAATTTGATAAGTCCCATTTTATAAATTGGATTTAATCAAAGAACAAAAAGGATATAATTAATTTATTGAAACCCATGTTTTTAACAAATCTCCTATGAATGTTTTAATTTTGTGTTGCATTCGATAAATCGACCCTCATGTTGACGAATATCGATTGAAACACATGTAAAAAGAAGAAATTAAACAAACCTTATAATTCAAATGTAGAACACGAATGCAAAAGCAGACGACGATTGTTAACTGAATATGTATAGTCTAATCGCATTTATACTTTGAATTAGGGTAAAATCATTATAGAATTAGGGTTAAGGATTACATAGAATTTAAAGAGATTTGATAAAAAGTATTTTAATGAAAAAGAAAAAATAAAAGAAATGCCAAAATGTCATATGACAATTTAAAGAGATTTGATGTAAAGTATTTTAATAAAAAGGAAAAAATAAAAAAAATGCCAAAATACCATATGGTAATTTAAAAAATTTGATAAATTTTTTTCTAGTGAAAATGAAAAAATAAAAAAATTGTCAAAATGCAATATGAAAGTTTAAAAGGATTTAATGAAAAGTAGAAAAAAGATGGTCGTTGAAAATCCAATCTTTTATTATATATATTATATATGTAGATACGTAGATTAGATAATTAAACATTCCATTTTCGTGACTCAAGATTCTTATGCCGTTGACGATCCTAATGTCCCCATCCTCTCTCCAGTCTCCACGTTCAGCAATACCACCCGCCGGCCGTCCTCGTCAATCTCACAGATTGTATGCTCATTCTCACTTCATCCAATTATTATTATTATTATTATTATTATTATTATTACTACTACTACTCACTGTAATATGATCATTTTTACTTCGATTTCAACTTTAGTTTTGTAGGATCGTGTTGAATTGTTCGTCTGGTGCTCAATCACGTCAATCGTATCGGTGAAGTTTGGATTCGATTGACGATTGACGGACTGAATTTGACTTTGGAAGTTTAGGGTTATGATATTGTGACGATCGGAGGATTGAGATGTCGAATTCGGAAGTAGTGCATGAATGATGGATGTTGAGGCATGGGAGGACGATAATTGGGAGATCTTTTATGCATATGAGGTATTTCGTTCTCGAGTCGAGGCTGCTTGCTTATTACAAGAGGAAGCCAGCTGGAGTTAATGTGGTAATTGTTGGTTGTTATGTTCAGTTTTATGTTAATTAGTGATTAGTTTACCTCTGTTATTTGTGATTGATGCTGTTATTTTGTGTTTGAATTTGTGAAAATTTTAGTTGGTGTATTAATGTATTCTTTGTTTTCGGTTAGGTTCTAATTAATACTTTGGTCATTGATGGCAACTGTAGAGTTGAGGACAGAGGATTAACGACTCATCAAGGACATGTGAGTCTCTTTTTATTCAATTTTATTGCTTGCTTTATAATTCATATGGTGTTTGGAACTTGAAAGTGTATGATGTAAGTTCTTAATAATGTACTTATTTACGTCGTCTGCTTATTTAGAGATATGGAGAATAACTGATTTGTGAAGACAATCAAACTAACCGTATGAAGTTAAAAAACTGATATTAATGAAAGCACGTGGTTTTGGTTGATATTCATCAACTAAAGGTCATCAGATATCTTTTTGGTTTTCTTGTTTAATTCGGTACGTAGAGTTTGATGCATACGTTGTGATATCTGCATGTTCTGAAAAGCCAAAAGTATAAATAAAAACAATCGTGGGCAGTATCTTTGGTCATCAAAGTTAAGCATACATAAACAGACACACATATGTGTGCATCACTCATACCCTCTCGTTAAGTCCACTTGATATTGTTATATATATATATATATATATATATATATATATATTCTTATGAAGTTTGCTATATTCTTAGTATAATGTGATTACAATCCATGGTTTTTCGCTCTCTTTAATTGATGGTACATGCAAAACTTTCTTTCTGTTTTATTGGCATGTTATGTTGGTGTTGCTTAACATACTATTTTTTGCAACAGAGTATTTATGTTTTATCGATTTACAACAATAGGAACAAATACCAGCGGATTACGGTACATGAACTTTACTTGCCTTTTTAATTAAGTGTTTATCTTAGAACTAGTATTTTGTTGGTTTTAGAGTTATACTGCGCAGCTTAGATTTTGTTTGTGTTCAAAGTTACGTAAATAACTGTTCCTGTTCTAGATGGCAGCTTTTAACATCAAGGAGGCATGTGTCTGGAAAGAAAAAATTGAGTCTGTTATTTATCAGGTATATCTTACAAATTATTATTATTTGCAGCACACAATTTTCTCATCTTTTGTCAAATGTTTGTAACCTTTTACCTATATTCTCGTGAAAGCTAATGTCTTCTCAAATCTCAACAATTTTCAGCATCAAGAGTCACATACCTTTCTTTCGAATACAATTCTAGGATGGATAATGGAAGTAATGCTTCTTCATCAGATCAAGAAAGCGAGTAAGTAACATTCTTATATAGTTTGCACTTTATAACTTAGGCTATTTTAAATATGTTATGTATTATTTCTGGTTTATTATCTTCACACTATTAGGATATGTAGGCTTAAACCCGGTTTGTGTTGGGCCGTTTTAGGGGAGGCACAAGATAGGGTTAGCCGACCCTAGTCCTCGCAGGCCAGTTGGGCTTAACTTGTTGGTTACGTTACCAAGGGTATAACACTAATTAGGTTTTCTATTTATATCTCATTATGTACTTGTAAACTTTTATCACTCAATAATATGAAACCCTAGATGCCTTTGGTGGATGTAGGTCAGTCTAGACCAAACCAAGTTAAATTCTCGTGTTCTTTATTCGCTTTCGTATTCATTGTTTGTGTTCGGTTCGTGTGTGTTATTCCTAACAACTGGTATCAAAACTTTGGCTCTTGATCTGGGATCACACGAGAACCTTTCAAATCGTCGTGAGTCTCGTTCGCCGCTGCAAGGGTTATTGCTGCCACCTAGTCTCTGCCGCTTCTGGGGTTTCCACTGGCGCCACTGTTGAGAGGATTGGTTATCGATTAGTGTTTACGTACCAATAACCGTTGATCGTGTTGTTTTGGATATGTTCGAAAGTTGCATCAGTCATGCTGCCGTCATGGTCTGTAGACGTTGAAGCTCTACAGATCGTGCGTCTGCATCAGAAGTCAGAATCTCATATCAGTTGATCTGTTTGATCAAGATCAGTCTGGGGTTGATTGGGTGCAAGGTATATTCAGTTTCCGTTTAAGCAAGAACAAGCCACAAATAGAATCGAATCCTACGTGTTGAAGAACAGTTGTCAAATCAGAATAAACCCTAAAGAAATCTAGAACAAGTGCCAACCGCGTTTGTCAGATTTTATTGTTTCAATTTAGAGTTTCTATTCCTGAATTACCAGTTCTCTATTTCACTGCGTTGAAGTAGGTTGGTTGTTCAGTTTTGGCTTCTGTTATTGCCGTGTCTGTTTTGATATGTGGTTTGTTTAGTCATTGACTCATTGTTATGGTAGAAAACGGAAAAATCATGATACCGAAGTTTGATAGAAAGAAGTTTGGTCGGTGGAAGTTTGATGGAAATAAGTTTGGCTGATGGAAGACGCAGGTTGAGGATTTGTTTTTTCAGAATGTTTCATACTTATTGGCAAGGGTGAAAATCAGAGAATTACAATTAATCAGATGTTCAAGGAAATATAGCAATGATGAGAGTTTCAGGGGTTCAAGAACATATTAAGTAATTAAGAGAAGGTTCGGTTCTGTAGATCCAACTATGATTAGGAGACTTGGGTGTAATCACGGGATCAGAAACTGTGTGGAATTTGAAAACCGGGGACTTTGGAAAGGTAAGACTTGCGAAAAAACGAAGTTCTTGAGGTTACGAGTTTGGGAGATGTTGATTTGGTATCTTCGGCATGTTGTTTTGAGTATTAAGAAATCGTTGATTTATGTTGGAGTTGGACCATAGCCACAGGATTCGTGATACCTCCTGCGATCTTCGTTCCGGATCGCCCGTACTGGAAACGGGTACAAAATCGTACCGATCGCTAAGAAAACACGATCTGGATCGGTAAAATTGACCGTTCCCAATTGTTGCAATAATCGTATAATTTTCATCAAATTCACGTTTCCGGTTAATGAAATCGGTGTTTGGGATCGTGAATAAACGCGTTCCGGCCTCAACAGGGGAAAATCGAGCACTTTTGTGACTCAAATCGGAGAAACAGATGTGGATAAAGAGTTACCAAGTTATCGATGATGAAGATCCGACAAAATATGCCATATTTTTTATAGATTGAGGCTGCCGGAGGGGAGATCAGAGGCTGCTGGAGGGGAGACGTGAGAACAAGAATGGCTGTGATCAAGAATTTAGGGTTATGGCATGTTACTTTATATTTAAAATTTGCACTTTTTGCCCTTAAAGTTTGAATTTTTATTAAAGTTTACCCCTCATTTTCTACATATATGTTAATAATATGTTAAATCATAAATAAAGGTTATTTAAAGTTAAATTTTAGTTAACTTAAGTTAAAAACTTATAAAAACTATTATAAAAAATCTACTGAAAGTGTTTTGTATATGATACGATGTACTCGACTATAAGGTAAACCGTACCGCGTACCGAATTGGCGTTTCGAATGAACCTACCCCCACTCGTACCGAATTTTTGAAATGCACGAACCGCGTACCAGTTTCCGTACCGCGTACCGGACCGTACCGCGATCCATGTGACTATGTGTTTGACAATTAGGTGATCAGGGGTATAATGTTAAGTTTACAAATAGGCGGTGGAAGGTAGTCAAAGGAAATATCTTGTTAGCTCGTTGCAAGAAAAGATGTTCGTTGTATATGGTCAGTAGTTTACCATATGAGGGAGTGATCATCCAAATTAAAGTCAAAGTCCGGTTCATATAACTCGTAGACAGAATGTGTGTTTTGCAAGAGATGCACCTAGCAGGCTGAACGTAGGTGGAAGGGTTCAAGAAAACGAATCAGAGGTGTTCATGACAGTGGGAGCATTGACAATCATCTGGTCAAAGCTTCAGTCAGAGGTACAATACCAGGCACTGGGTTAAAAGAACCGGTTGGTAAAGTCTTTTCAAAGTTACTTTCTATATATGTAGAGTGTTTGTTCTCAGGTTTTCTCAGAATCCGATAGTTCGTTTAAGTGGGAGCTGGTAGAGACGAAGAATGAGTCACTAATCACTGGTAGTGATAGATTAGTTGAAGCTCAGTGGGAGCTTCAACAGGCATTCAGGTTAATTGATGAGAAGGAGAGTGGCAATTAGGAGAAGGTTAAAGTTCAGGTTGACAATTGCTGAAGTACAAGAGGATCACTTTGTTGAGCGTGCTTAAAGTCTCCAAGTTGAAGATTGTTAGGATATGTAGGCTTAAACCTGGTTTGGGTCGGCCGGTTTAGGGAGACGCAGGATAGGGTTAGCCGGCTCTGGTGTTCGGGGTTTTTATTCTTTTGACAAAATAGGCATTATATATTAGCATTTAATCAATAAAGATACGGAAAACAACAGTTAATTAGGAAACACCAAATAAGCAAAGACGGCTAGGAAACTAGTTTTCAGCCGATACTTGTAACGTTGAAAAAGTACAACGAATCCAAAAAAAACAATCTAATAGTATCAACCTGCTTAGTGACATTAAAAAGTTAAAAAATACAATGGCTGATTGAAATTTTGAATATTCTAATTTTAAGAAGTATAAAAATCAGTGCATACTTGTTCAATTTCTTGAGGTCAAAATTGCCTAATTTTAATTATTTTATAATAAAATTCAAAATTTGAGTCATTAGTAATTAATTAATTTTGTGTCACAAATTTTATCATGACTGCACTAGCTATCACATTTTTAATTCTAGGTTAAGAGATGTAACCTATAAATGGAGTTCTTTTTTTTTTTTAATTATCATACGTTTAAAACAATTTTTTAAAACTTGTGAATACTGTTGGTATATATTTGGTTCTGGATTACATCTTTGTGGGGCTATTCCCTCCTGTCTGTGTGAATATGTACATTTGCTTATTTTCCTTGACTATCCATTGTGCAGACATGAGGCAAAAGGTATGATTACTACCCCTTCGTCTTTCCATGAAAACTTGAGGATTCCTTTCCACGAAATATCATTGGCAACCGATAACTTTTCTGTAAATAACTTCATCGCTAAGGGTGGGTTTGGGAAGGTGTACCGAGGCCAATTTGAAAAGCTTGGCATGGTTGCTGTAAAGAAATTAGATCGTAGGGCAGAAGGAGGGCAAGGAGACCACCAGTTCATGATGGAGATTGAAGTGCTTTCAACTCATAAACATGAAAACATCGTCTCTCTTGTTGGCTTTTGTGACCAAGATGGGGAGAGGATACTTGTTTTAAAGTATGAATTCAATGGAAGTCTCGAAAAGCATTTACGTAATGAGGATCTTACCTGGACCCAATGCCTTCGGATTTGTTTAGATGCCGCCAATGCGTTGAAGTACTTGAATGAAGATGTTGAAGGTCAACATAGAATAATTCACCGTGACGTAAAGAGCTCCAACATCCTATTGGATGAGAACTGGAGGGCCAAGATTTCAGATTTTGGTTTGTCCAGAATTGCTCTAGCGAGGGTGCCGTGCAGCGTTATTTATACTGAGGCTTGTGGCACGCACGGGTATGTTGATCCAGAGTACGATGAACATAAAACGCTCGCACAAAAATCAGATGTTTACTCTTTTGGTGTTGTACTGTTTGAAGTAATGTGTAGTAGGTTAGCAAATGTAAAGAATTACAACGATAGGTGTAAATTTTCAGCCAAATTGGCTCAAAACCATTACGAAAAGGAAACACTGAATAAAATTATCGTTCAAAGTCTAAGAAGTCAAATGAGTTCAGATTGCTTGTGTACATATTCAACCATTGCCTATCAATGCTTGAAGAAACGAAAGGAACGACCAACGATGGACGTGGTTGTGGATCAACTCGAGAAAGCATTAGAATATCAACAAGTAAGTTGCTGCAATTGTATAGCTCTTTTATCCGTCACCTATTCTTTAGATTATTAATGCTTATACTTACCATCAAATTTTATACCTGTTATTTTCATAGTTGTTAAAATCGAGCGCTTTTTGCGCTTAAGCGCATTAACTACGAGTTGCATGCCTCAGATATATAAAACGCCCATTAATATGTTCCCAACCTTCCCATGCATATTAAATATCAATTAAACAGTCTTTTCCTATTCTCTAGTAGTACCTAAAAGTCTAAAACTCCACTATTAAAGTACCATAATTTGTTCCCAACCTGCCCATGTGTATTTAATATCATTTGACTTCTTACTAAATGATTACAATATTCAAAATTCGTGATTAAGTTTTAGTTTTTAATTTTTGGAAATCTGGATATTATGATAGATGTGTTAATGCTTTAATTGTGGATGGATCAAATTGTTCTTGGCAGTTAAATGAATGCTTATAGAGTTGTTGAATTAATGGAATTATGATAGATGTATTAATGATTAAATTTTTTTAATTATTAAGATGTACATGGTATTTCATGTTTTGGATTTTGGTGTTTGGTTGTTCTATGAACTATTTCAAGAATGAATGTATGTTTTCTTATTAAGATGTTCTATTTTAGTTAAAAAATTTGTTTTTTTAATGTACGTTTTTTTTAAATCGGTCGCTTTTTTTGCGCTTATCGCCTAAGCGCTAGGCCCAGCCTCAACGCTTTTGAGCGCTTATCGCATTTGATAACTATGGATATTTTAAAAAACAAACTAATTTGTATGATGATTCTTAGAATCCTTCACTAATTGTTGTTTTCCAATAGGGATCAAGTGGATTTTGGCATGATGTATACATTTGCTTTAGACACCGAGACCCTGAATGCCAAGTTGTTGATGATATTTGTGCTGCTCTTCACCAAGGAGATGTTTCCATTAACAAGGATGACGTGACACTAACCCGTAATGAGTTAGTACTTTTAGAGGCCATTAAGCGTTCACAATTATTTGTCATTATTTTCACCAAAAAGTTTGCGGTTAATTCTTGGTACTTGGATGAAGTTGCCAAGATTATTGAATGCGTAAAGGAGAAAAGATAGTTAGTTTTGCCTGTATACCTCAATGTGAGTCGTTCAGACGTGCGGACACAAAAAGGGTATTTCGGGGAAGTGATGTCCGAATATGATAGGCACCCAAGGATTGAAGTTTGGCGGAATGCTCTAGTTGAAGCAACTAATCCACCTGGCCTGGAATACTCCAACTTTTGGTGATTTCCTAATCTTTATTTCAAAATTAATCTCAACTTGTGAATTTGTTTTCTTAAACTATATGGGTGGGTTAGCTAGTTAATGGCCCATTGCGTATGTGGAAATGATGTGACATCACGTTTTATTAACTAATCATCATCCAAATTCCACAACACATAGTCTAATGTTATGTTGAACTACACTTGCAGGTTTTGTCAGGAAAGTCGTTGAAGACATACAAGTTGCTTTATCTGCTTAACACTTGTCAACTTTACGCGTGAAATGGGCAATCAGTTTAAGTTGTTTTTTTTTCTTTATATTGTGAAGTTGTAACAGTTAAAGGCCCAATGTTCAAGTGTCTGATAAATGTTAAGGTTAAAAACTAATGGATTAAATGTTAAAACTTTAATTATTGCAAGAATAATAAAATGGCTTGTAACATGTGAAATAAAAGTAGCTTAAACTAATTTAAAAATGGATAGATCATAGATGTACTAAAATATAAGGGACTCCGCCAAAAACACAAAAGCATAAAAACTTTTAGCACTCATTGTTTAATATAACGACTTTAGTGTAAATAATTTACTGAAACTTAAAAAATGTAACACTCATATCCTTTTTCGTTTTTCACAACGTTTATTTGTTAGAATCTTTTCTTTTATTTTCCAGCAACCAATCCTTTCATCTTGCTTTGTTCCCTTTCTTTCTCATAAGAAAATCCTAGAAAATCCATTAATCCAACTGGTGGTGGGCTGAAGGAAGAATAATAGATGACGGACATGGTTGGTCCGACGAGGATACGAGGAAGTGGTCAGATGAGCCACAGTTTTGTCTTCTCAAGAGATGCACCTCGTTAGTTTGTTTAGGTCATTATAACCGTGATCATTCACTTTTCTCTAAGCTCTTGATTCTATCTAGTGTTAACGTTTTCCCGCCCTGTTGTATGTTTCCCTATACCAAACTGAATCCCCTTCTTCTTTCCCAACACACAAGTTTTACAAAATCCAACATCATGGATTAAAACCAGTTATTTATTGTTTTCTTAACTCTACTAGACATTGGCTACTCAAATGACCAAACCTCTTGCGCCGTAGCAATGTACTATATATCTTTGTTAAAAACAACAAACGTAGCAGTGCAACCACACTACCATCTAACAAATATGTGTTTGCCCTTCTTTGCACCTGATAACACAACTAATTAATGACCCTTAGTCCTTAACCACCATTGATTTACCATATTAAAGACTGCATGATACCCTTCACTTTCAAATGATCCCAAAGTAGCTTAAATTGTTTTTTGACAATGGGTAAATAATACTAAAATATAGTGGACTTCACCAAAAAGACAAAAGTAATACAAACTTTTAACACTTAATATTGTTTGATATATATAATCAATTGCGGCAAAAGGGGCAATTATTATATGGGTAAAGGAGGCCGTGTCTCGAATGCCATTAATCAAAGAAATATAAAAGGAGAGGGGATTGGTGTGCTTCATAATTATATGACATTAGGCAACCACATGACTCGTTTAATTATGACCAAAACCACGTTATTTTCATGGATGCCTACTTATGAAACTATCATGAATATTTAACAAATTTTGTATCTTAAGAGGTGGTTTGATTGTATATATAGCTGACTCAAAAAAGTTTAATTGATTGTTATAGGTTGGACTTCACACACCGCACCTCGATTTGGTGAATATAGTGTAACATGCTTATTATGTCTTGTCCTTTGGTGCCCCCCTTATCTTGCGTGACGCAGTGTAGCAAGTGTTAAAGTGCCCATGTGGCATTGGCTTGGCGCCCCTAATTAGCCTACAACTCGCAGTCAAGTTAAACCCACCGTCTAACTTGTTTGACTGGTCAAGAAATTTAGTATAATAAAAAAACACATGAAATTATACTTGTGTCCATTTTACTTGTGGCATGTACAATCATATGAGTTAATAGTAATGACTTAAGAGCAACTTCATATGACTCAATAGCAATGACTTAAGAGCAACCTCAACGTTGTGTTACACTTGACAGTCGTCCCAATCCATGTGAGGCGGACTTTGGCGATGTTGGCGTAGTTTCTTCAAAGCGGTCTGAAGATGGCGTCCGGCAATCTGGACGTGAAGCAAACCTCATTTACATTTATTAGATATCTATACTATATACAATGCATGAAACAAGAGAAAATTATACATGAATGTCTGTACACTAGAATTGTCTTTTTTTTTAATTATCAGTACGTTTTAAAACAATTTTCAAAACTAATGTATAATCTTCGAGATTTTTTTTTGTTTATCGATTACATATTTGTTGGGCTAAGGCTAATATCCTTAGATGTGACTATGTGCATATGCTTATTTTCCATGATTATCCAAGTGCAGAAATGAGGCAAAAAGTGTTCAACAAATTGTCAAGTATATTTCAAATATATTGTTTCCCGATAAAGACCTCACCGGAATGGGGACTCACTTACAAGATTATAAATTAAGGGGTGGTGGTAAGAATTTCCATCTACCTTTTCTTTAGTAAAAGTCGATCTCTTTAGAACTCCTTAAAAACAACATATCTATGTTTTTTTATCATTAATGCCGCCCTCTTAACAATATTTAGCGCACAAAAAAATGAACGTAGTCTGTGTTTTTATCACAAAAATCTCTTAAGATTTTAATTTAGAAACATATTAAATGTTTTGTATAAACTTAAAGTTGTTAAAAAGTTATAAACAAATGATGCTATTCATGATTATAGTGTAAATTGTCAAATAATGTTTTCACGATTTCCCGGTCAAAACCTTTTTCAAATTTAAAATTGAAAAGGGTTTTTATTATAAAAATAGAAAGTAGTGGTGTATTATGTGTAAAATATGGTTAGTGGATTTTTATGATAAAAACAAAATGCATGTTGATTTTTATGTGAAAAAGTTATTGCTTTTTTTATTTTTCTCATTTTTTGAAGGTAATTATCATGCTAGAACATCATCATTTCACATGCTTTCTTTGTATAATTTATTGAATGCAGATTCAGGTTACGATGAATCCAACCAAATCAACAGATCAATGATATCTTCATTTTTGGAAACACAACCTTATAAGTTGGCAAATCACAATGTGTTTTTGAGTTTTCGAGGAGAAGACACAAGCCGTAACTTTGTAGATCATCTATACTCAGCTCTTGCTGAATATGGAATTCTCACTTACAGGGATACAAAAAGAATTTCCCTAAATTCACACACAATGAAGGCTATCGAAGAATCACGAATTTCCATCATCATATTCTCTAAAAACTATGCAAGCTCTTTCATATGCATGGATGAGCTTGAATATATAATGCAATGTAGGGATGAGAGAGGGCATACAGTTATTCCCTTATACTGTGATGTCGATCCATTAGATCTACGAAGACGAAGAGGGAATTATGAAAAAGCATTTTCCATACATGAGTCGACGAACTTGTCCAAAACTGAAATATGGAGGAAAACACTAAGGGATGCAAGCAACCTTAGCGGATGGGACATCAAACACATTGCTGACGGGTAAATTTCTTTATTTATTTATTTATTTTTTTCATAATAGCAATCACACTCCCTAATGTTGCACCGCCTAAATACCCACAATGAGTTCATGAACCCTTATCACTTAGTTCATGGAAATTCATCAATGCATGTTTACATATATTTAATTACCTCATATGAGATACATATATGTAACTTCGGAAGATACATATATATTTCCTCAAATCTATGTTTTTTTATTTCTTCATTAGTAGCATCACATGTATTAAGATTTACATAGAAATAGAAGGCAAACAAATTGTACTTCCAGCTCCTTTTGGATTGCAAATCAAAATATTTATAAACTACATTGATTGATCTTAAAGTCATAATTATTATGCATAACTCATTGTACTCGGTTAAGTAGCTCAACAAACTTAGACATGATGAACCAAAAGCATTAAATTGAAAAGGAATAACACACATGTTGGTTGTTTATGCACGCTTTCTCGTGCTTAATCACCTATATTCGGTAGCTTGACCTCTACTCCCCAAGGCCATAAGAGGTGAAACTCGTGTTTGGTCCACACACGTGTTTCCTTCATATCCATCTAAAGACCAAAATGTTAGCTGGTTTGTGTGTTGATCTTCCTTCCAATGGTTCAATCTAAACATGTCAAAAAGAGCGACTCTAACCAAGTCAATCGATACTTAAACCTCGAGAGCTCTCTACAGTGCTTTCCAAAGGAGTATAAACATGCCTTGCGACAAACAAGGCATATCTCTTCAACTGTGAATATGAGAATCATGAGGCGATACTTAAGGATAGTATGATACTCCATCAGTGACATATGTTGCATTGGCCCATCTATAGGGATAGTTAGAAAAAAAAAATCTTAGGCATGCGATGCTTGTAGAAAGTAAAAACAATTGTTATTCTTATAATCAGGTCAAAGTGTACTTCCAAGTCTTGGATATATTTACTATAAAGAGCATTCGCCAATGTATATTATACTTTAGGGGGGTGGTGTCTTTTGTTAGTTGAACCGTTGAAGTTGAGGATTGGAATCATATCACAAAGACAAGGCAAAACACAACCATAGTTAGAATCCATACTACATATATCACTATCTTGTAAGATGTGATCCTCATGGTCCCAAGGTTGGGCCCTTGAGGCCACAAAAACATAGGAAGATTAATAACATATTAAATATATAAAAAAAGAATAATTTTCGTGAGTTTGTAAGTTAAAAAGATTGTTTATGTGAGTACCCTCCCCATTTATTAGTTTTCTCCTACCAATTTATCACAACTACACTAGCTATTATACACCGTAGCTTTTATTGTGATTCCAGGTTAAGAGATTTAGTAACATATAATGATATAAATAGTACTTTTATTAATTAACAAACGTTTTAAAACTATTGTATAAACTTTGATATAATTTGGTTCTCGATTACCTATTTGTGGGGCTAACTCCCTCCTTTGTGAATTTGTGCATATGATTATCTTCCTTAACTATCCGATGTGTAGATATGAAGCAAAAGGTATCCAACTAATTGTCAAGAAAATTTCAAATATATTGTTTCCCGATAAAGACCTTATAGGCTTACAAACTCGCTTGGGCGACATGAAATATGGAGGTGGTGGTATGATTACTGTCCTACCATCGTCACATGAAGACTTGAAAAACTTGAGGATTCCTCTACAAGATATATTATTGGCAACAAATAATTTTTCTGAAAAGAACATCATAGCGGCAGGTGGGTTTGGGAAGGTGTACCAAGGCCTATCTAATCAGCATGGAACCGTTGCTGTAAAGCAATTAGATAGTAGGCACGGGCAAGGAGAGCGTGAATTTATGATGGAGATTTCATTGCTTTCAGCTTATAAACATGATAACCTTGTATCTCTTGTTGGCTATTGTGACCAAGATGGACACAAGATACTTGTTTTAAAGTATGAACTCAATGGAAGTCTAGATAAACATTTACATAGTAAGGATCTAACATGGATCCTACGTCTTCGGATTTGTTTAGATGCTGCCAAGGGGTTGAAGTACTTACATGAAGATGTTGGAGCTCAACATAGAATACTTCACCGTGACATCAAGAGCTCCAACATCCTATTAGACGAGAACTGGAAGGCCAAGATTTCAGATTTTGGGTTGTCTAAAGTATCCCTTGCAAATGTTCCATGTAGTGTTATTATTTCAAATGTTTGTGGCACACGGGTGTATGTTGATCCACAGTACCATGATCATAATAGTCTCACACAAAAATCTGATGTTTACTCTTTCGGGGTTGTACTGTTTGAGGTATTGTGTAGTAGGTTAGTAAATGTACGACAATACCAAGATGAGTGTAAATTTTCAGCGCAATTGGCCCAAAACCATTACGAAAAGGAAACACTAGATGAAATTATTGTTTCAAGTCTAAGAAGTCAAATGAATTCAGATTGCTTGAGTACTTATTCGACAATTGCCTATCAATGCTTGAAAAAACGACGAGATGAACGGCCAACGATGGGCCTGGTTGTGGATCAACTTGAGAAAGCATTAGATTATCAGCAAGTAAGTTGTAGCAAGTATCACAACCTTTATTCGTCACCTTTTTTGATATAATAGTTGTCATTTTTTAAAAGCAATCTATGCATGATTTAGAAGGATCTTCGCATGATGTATACATCAGTTTTAGATACCGAGACACCGAGTGCGACATTGTTGATGATATCTGTGCTGCTCTTCACCAAGGAGATGTTTCCACTTTCAAGGATGAGGTGACACTATCCCGTAATAAATCAATACTTTTAAAGGCCATTGAACGTTCGCAATCATTTGTCATTGTTTTCACCAAAAAGTTTGCTGTTAATTCTTGGTACTTGGATGAAGTTGCCAAGATTATTGAATGCATGAAAGAAAAAAGGCAATTTATTTTGCCTGTATTCCTCAATGTGAGTCGTTCTGACGTGCGGGCACAAAAAGGGTATTTTGGGGAAGTGATGTCCGAATATGATAGACACGCAAGGATGGAAGTTTGGAGGAATGCTCTTGTTGAAGCAACTAATGCACCTGGCGTGGAATACTCCAATTTTCGGTGATTTCCTAATCTGTATTCAGAAACTAATCTCAAACTTGTGAATTTGTTACTTAAGCTTAAAAATTTTAGGATAATGAAATGTAAATTTAACAAAGTAATCTGCATTCTGTTTTTGGTTATTTGAGAATTGAAAATGCTAATTATGTTATGTTGAAGTACACTGCAGGTCTAGTGCAGATTTTGTCAAGAAAGTAGTTGAAGAAATAAAAGTTGCTTTATCTGCAGAAAACTTGTCTACTTTACATGTGTAATGGGCAGTCAGTTTAAGATATCGTTTTGTTTTCTTGTAATGTGAAGTTGTAACAATTAGAACCCGGATGTTTAGGTATCTATCTGATAAATGATGGGGATAAAAACTAATGGATTAATTTGTTGATCAATTTCTCATGGTGATAATGAAAAACATGAATAATATGATAAACCTATAATTATATGTGTACCTGTTACAACATGGAGAGTAGGAACCGCAGCAGGGAAGGGTGTAGACGACATGGTTGTCAGCTTGGTCGAGTTCCCCTTCAGGATTTATAGTTAAGGATTGTTAGGTTTCTTGAGAGGAACCCGGTTTAGAAGAGAGAGGAGACACATGATTTACTTATGTGTGTGAGATTATCTTATGATGTTAATTTATTCTCTCTATATATACACCTAAGGGGAAACCCTTTATTAGCTATTAAGAGTAATATGGCTCATCAACAATTACCAAGCTAATATATAATAAGGTATAATTAATTATTTTGATCTATTATTATATAAATGACAATGATGGCCATATAAATAAATATATAAAATATATTTATTCTTACATTCTCCCACTTGGCCGAGTAATCATTTATTATGAGTATTTGATAAGCCTGATCAGGAGTTAACACTCATTTTAGTTTTAAACTCAAACTGGAGCAGAGAAATACAGTCATTGAATTGAACATCAGCTCAAGACTCTCATTAATCATACTGCAGTCCTTATTTAAAACCTAAGTAGTTATGATCAAAAATTTTCAAATAAGCCATTCAGAACGTTTGATTTGTATATTTAATTCGTCTATATGTCATTATGCATGCAGAACATATTAAGAGACATACAAAATCAAAACTGATGAGGAAATTTAATAGTTAATCATTCATAGTATGATATGCAGTTGTACATGGTCATTAATAAACCCCTCATGATTATAAGCGCTTTCATAATACTTATGGGTAATAGACCTTTAGTTATAGGATCCTTAAGCATATCATGATGTATTCGATACTAAAATTTAGATTCCTCAATTTGTTCATAAACGAATAATTATTTTCATATCGAAATATAATGCAGCACCTCTCAAACTGTTATTGTTTGAGAAAACATGGTAGCTGACTTAATCACAATTAGTCTTCAATATATAATTTATCTGGAGTTTAATAAAACTTATGAGTTCACTAATAAATATTCAACAACATTGTAATTAATCAACATATTATGTCGTTATGACTTAGGTTGTTGTTATCAGTTCATTATGACTCCTCTATGAGATAGATTTATCTTCTGACATAAGAATATATCCCGAAAATTACATTTTCTTATCTCTGAATATGACAAAGTTTAGAGTAATTTACCGGTTTAAATTCTCACTTCTTCTTTTAAATTAGTCTTTCGTTTCTTTTAAAGATATTTTAATACTCTTTTTAGATGTTTCACATTAATCTAGACATATCTAGTGTGTTGCAATTTTGAGTAATATTTGAACGAGTATAGACTTGAACCTACATAAGGGTTCTACCTAAAGAAGCATAAAGTAATAATCTCAATGATCCTATTATCCTCTAAATAGAGCAATATTGTTTGTTACATATATAAGGAGCCATTTAAGATAAAAATTATAGAACAAAACTAACGTCCCTTTGGGTCTATCTCAGAATGTTATGATATCTATTATGTAAGGGATATCTCTGAGATCTATCACATAAAAGTATGTACGAACAATGCTTTGACTTATGTAACATATACTTGTCAGAAGAATGTCATCTATATAAGGACAAGTTTGTTTTTAGTTGCTCCCACTCATCTTGAGGTAGGTACATTAATCCACTAGGTTTTTGATGAAAATAATTGTATAAAGATTTCAACACATTTTGATGTTTGCTTTAACCCATATATGGATTTTATTGACTTATAGACTACATGTTCTTTGACCTTCAGTTTATAACTTTTAGGTTGTGTTATGAACATATAAATATGTAAGTCAATTGTTAGGGAAAGTTGTTTTAATGTTCATCTTATGTTGCTCTTAACTATTATAAGCTACTAGAACAATAATGATACTTAAAGAAATCTTTTGTAATATAGGTAAGAAAATTCTTTGATAATTGAATTCTCATTGAATATAACCTTTAACAATCAATCATACTTCTTTGTGTCTTAACGTTTGTGTTAGGATTTAATTTAGTTATGAACACCCTTAGGTGTTTCAACAAAATCTTAAACGTTATTCTGACTTCTGAAGTTTAGTTTAATTTGCTAATAATAGCTTAATTCCATTTAAAATATGGATTGATTTAATGGTTTAATTAGAAGGGGTATGATCATTAAACTTTCCAACATCCATTTCAACTTTAGTTAGGGAGCTTACAAAATCATCAAAATTAGTAGGTTTTAAAACCTAGATGACCTCCTGAGTTGATTATTGGGTTTATTTGAAGTTTCAAATTTATGAATTAGCTCTTGGTTAGGTTGCTATCATTTTCAGAATTCTAAGTGTGTAAGAGTTGGTACAGTATGGTGTACAAGATGTGTAAATTGGAGTTAAATTTGGAGTAAAAATTAATGACACTCTTCCCCCTTGCCTCTTGTACTTTTTGCCAAGTCATTATAAGGACTTTTACTGCTCCCACTGACGTTAGAAACCGTTAGGAAATTAGCATGCTTAGGGTCAATATTTATAGACCAATAGATTCTAACAGAGAAACAAGTTAATAATATAAGTTGTTGGAGTTTCTCTTGTTGAGGATTAGTTTAGTAAGAAATCCGAATTTGACCACTTTAAGCAACAATGAAACTTTTGTAAAAGATTGTAAATTCTAAAGAGATAAGTTTTGATAGAATAGTGTTGTGATGGAGCAGTGTCTTGTACAAGAGGTGTAATTGAGATAATATAAAGTTTTCACTCCCCCACCTCTTGCAAATCTTGTAAGTTATGATTGAGACACTTAAGGCTCCCACTAATATTCGATATCTCTAGGAAAACTACATGAGAAGTTTCAATGATGTACATGACGTGGGATATTGTCATACATACGTTAGACTTAATTTGATTTCTTTTATGTGTCATAAAAAACTTAGGGACATATTTAGAAGAAATCATATTAAGTATATATGAATGGATCTTTTTAAGACCATGAATGATAGAAGACATATTAGATACAAGTAAATAACATGTTAAATGATAAAATAATTACGTCCGAATATTCCGTTTGAATAAGTTCCACTAATGTAGTTGAAATATAACTTCTGGTGGACCCATACTTATTTCTTAAGCCAAACAATGTTTAGGGCATCTAACACATGATTTAAATCACTAAGATTGAGATTATATGAAAGATCACCCTCATCAACCATGTCATGATTTCTCATGAAATTTGGTTTTAATGGATGAATTTTATAGGACTAATTTGTCTTTTGTTAAATTTTTATTTGGATGATAACAAAAGTTGTGAAAGTATATGGTATTATCTAGTTCTATTTCATAAATGTTTCAATTCGGATATTGATAACAAATAATATGAGAGTTTAAGGTAAGAGTAACTTTATATTGGCTATGCAAACCTCATAACTGTCATAATGTAGCTTAAGTTTTGATACTACATTCCGATTAATATCCAGAATATTGAAAGTATCATAAAGCGTAATTAAAAGACAATTTATCATGGTTATAATAACCTTAACATGTAAATTTGTCACTAACACTCATGTTAGTTATTTATTGATTTCGGGTAAACATATAGAACTAGACACAACCAATCATGTGTTAATGGGAATATTAGGATTAGCAGACTAAAATATCATTAATAAACAACTATCAATTTAGCCAGTTACTCTTTTGAATTATGGATAGTCTTGTTGCTTATGCCTAATCTAATGACATATATTTGCAATGAGACTTCTCCTTAGAGAACTTATAGCTGGAAGTAATACTGTTTTGTCTATAAACCTTAGAATTATCCTCTTTTAGGTTTTAGTGGTAGTGAGTTGAATAACATCTTATTTTCTAGTACTAGACATTTCTTTTCTTGTACATATGTTGCTGATCAACACACTCATTTTCCTTTGGTACTTCTAAGTATTATAGTTGATTTTTAAGGCACCAAATTGTACTATTGAAAATTTGAGTATGCAATGTACTAGAACATTGTACTTAATATCATGTGTGAGCCCTTAATTTTATAGTCATGATTGTACATTATGATATATTCAATAATACTATCTAACCTTCTAGTTAGAATTTTTAAGGAGTGCATGAATCTTGGGAGTTATTTTAATTAGTCTTAGGAAAAACTAAATCTATAATAACTCTAGTGATAGCATTTATTTACATAAGTTCTTGATTATCATTATCGTAATAGACATTATGATTGACTCATTCCATTTATTAGGCTCTAATTTTCAATGGAATAATTGTTATTAAAAGGAGCGGTGTGATAGTCATATCATGTCTTAATGGATAATTAAAATTGAGAAGAGCTAAATGTTGTTTAAACTCTTTATGAGACAAAACTCAATTGTGTTTTGAGATTAGAGTGGATGATTTGGATGAGATAGCTATTTATAGAAGAAAATTATAGTGAGTAATGTTATGGGATATTAAGATAATACATATTAAAATTTATGATCATTAGATTAATAAAGGATCATTAATGTGAGGATCATTATATTTTATTGAAGATGTGATAAGTCTATTATTAACATCAAACTAATAGACTATAATTAAAAGTTCTACTTAAACAAAAAATAAATCACCTTTGGGCAGAATTAAAATTTATTTAAGTATGTGTGCAAAACAATTGTAACACATCACCTTTGGGCAGAAGCGAGACAATTATTTTAATTATGCACGAGTTAGTTTCGCTAGATAAAAATGTAGCACATCACCTTTGGGCAGAAGTGGGACATTTGTATCATGTTAGGCAAAAACTAACGAAGCTTTGTAATTAGACTTGAATTAGGGGTAGATGTAACACATCACCTTTGGGCATAAGTGACACATCAAAATTCATTCAAGTAAAGCTTTTATGTTATGTAAAAGGTTTTTAAGTTTTAAGTATTTACATAACATTTAATTAGTTAATAATAACCTGTTTAGATTAGAAAAGTTTTAGTTTTCGGTTTTGTAATGAGTTCTCAATTCTAGTAATGAGTTCTCGGTCAAATTATGAGTTCTCGGTTTTTATTGGGTTTTCGATTTTTAATAAGTTTTTGGTTTTTAATGGGATCTCGGTTTTAATGAGATTTCGGTAAGCATTAAAATCCAAAAAAATTATATTAGGTAATAATATTTTGGTTCAAATTGTTAGATATTAATTTTATCTCCAAGATTTGTTTAATTATGAAATTTATATTTTTTAATAATTATTCAAATTTCAAAAAAATCTTTTGAGATTTGTTTTTCAATTATTTTAGGAAAAAACACAATCATAATCTAAATTTTAACCAAAATATGCATTATTTTCGAAAAAACCCATGATGAACACGAAGAACATCACCGAAAAACCATAAATTTTTAACAGGTTTTTAATGTGAAATCGGGTTCTAAAAGATTTAAACAGTTTATTTATAAACCGATTTCAATGAGTACAAGCATAAAAAAAATTTAAAATTAGGTTTTATCAAGATTTTAGATTCAAGTCTTCCGGTTTAAATCCATATTTAATGGAAAACCATGAATAACCGATTAAACAGCATCGCTCTGATACCACATGTTGATCAATTTCTCATGGTGATAATGGAAAACATGAATAATATGATAAACCTATAATTATATGTGTACCTGTTACAACATGGAGAGTAGGAACCGCAGCAGGGAAAGGTGTAGACGACATGGTTGTCAGCTTGGTCGAGTTCCCCTTTAGGATGTATAGTTAAGGATGGTTAGGTTTCTTGAGAGGAACCCGGTTTAGAAGAGAGAGGAGACACATGATTTACTTATGTGTGTGAGATTATCTTATGATGTTAATTTATTCTCTCTATATATACACCTAAGGGGAAACCCTTTATTAGCTACTAAGAGTAATATGACCCATCAACAATTACCAAGCTAATATATAATAAGATATAATTAATTATTTTGATCTATTATTATATAAATGATAATGATTGTCATATAAATAAATATATAAAATATATTTATTCTTACATAATTAAGTTTTATTTTTGCAATATTAATAAAAATGGCCAGTAACATGTAAATTATACCAAAGTGGATCCTCTTATTCTTTCCCAACAAACAAGCTTTACAAAATCCAACATCATGGATTTAAACCAGTTATTTATTGTTTTCTTAACTCTACAAGACATTAGTTGCTCAAATGACAACACCTCTTGTGCCGTAGCAATGCACTATATATCTTTGTTAAAAACAACAAATGTAGTGCAACCACACTACCATCTAACAAATATGGGTTTGCCCTTCTTTGCACCAGATAACACAACTAATTAATGACCCTTTAAGTCTTTAACCACCATTAATTTACCATATTTAAGACTGGCATGATACCCTTCACTTTCAAATGATCCCAAAGTAGCTTAAATATTGTTTTTTAAGGTGCTGTTTGTTTTTGCAGACATAAACTGTCTGCAAGCTGATTTCATCTGTTTTCATGTCTGCAACTGAAGATGTGGTCTGAAGATCTGCAAGCTGAAAATATAAGACTGTTTGTTTTTATAAGCTGATACTGTCTGCATAACTGTCAAACTTATCTCACAAGATAGAAGTCATTTATTCAAGTTACATCTAGTTTTTAGTCTTTGCTTGCCATGCCGATTTGGTTTTGGTGGGTGGTGGAAGGTGGTGGTGGTGGATGGTGGTAGTGGCGGCGGACGGTGGGTAGTGGCGGTGGATGGTGGTGGTGGACAATGGGTGGTGGTGATGGATGGTTTTGGTTGGTGGTGGACGGTGGTGGTGATGGATGGTGGTGGTGGTGGGTGATGGATGGTGGTGGTGGCGGTGATGGATGGTGGTGGTGGTGATGGATGGTGGTGGTGATGGATGGTGGGTGGTGGACGGTGGTGGTGATGGATGGTGGTGGTGGTGGCGGACGGTGGTGGTGATGGATGGTGGGTGGTGGACGGTGGTGGTGATGGATGGTGGGTGGTGGACGGTGGTGGTGGCGGTGATGGATGGTGGTGGTGGTGGCGGTGATGGATGGTGGTGGTGGTGGGTGATGGATGGTGGTGGTGGCGGTGATGGATGGTGGTGGTGGTGGCGGACGGTGGTGGTGATGGATGGTGGGTGGTGGACGGTGGTGGTGATGGATGGTGGGTGGTGGACGGTGGTGGTGGTGGTGGCGGTGGATGGTGGTGGACGGTGGCGGCGGGGTACGGGGGTGGTGGTGGCGGCGTACGGTGGGTGGTGGTGTTGGCGGACGGTGGTAGGAGCAGTGGATGAGAGGGTGGCTGCAAAGGGAGAAGAGTAGGGTTTTTTTGTGAAGATGTTTTAAGCAAGATTTCCTTGCTTTTCTTTTAAGATGAAAGAAGATAACTTCAGATCTGTTTTAAGAAAAAAAACAAACAGTCTTCAAGGGTAATGTCTGCGCGCCTGCAGACATTAGCTCCTTGAAGATGTTTGAAGAAAAAACAAACACCCCCTAAGACAATGGGTAAATAATACTAAAATATAATGAACTTCACCTAAAAGACAAAAGTAATACAAACTTTTAACACTTAATATTGTTTGATATATATAATCAATTGCGGCAAAAGGGGCAATCATTGGGAAAATTCCCAAAATAGCACAAAAAGAAGAGAGAGAGAAAAAAAAAGATCTTAATTATGTCCAAATTTCCAAACTAACACATCAAATATGTAATGAAAAGACACTTTGGTAAAATAAACGACGAGATTTTTAAACCAATCAAATTTTTACAAGTGGAAAGCATCTGACAAAACCGACGAGATTTTTAAAAATCTCGTGGTTTCCGGCCGTATTTTTAACTTAAATCACTTTTAAAAAAACAATGTATCAAGACGGTTTTTTAATATTTGTTATCTGGTCAGTTCATATTTTATTTTTCCTAACTTCATCTTCTTGTTCTCTCTCATCACCAACTTTCTCTCTCTAAATCTAAAAACCATCATCACCAAAACCTAAGACTTCATCAAAATGGACTCATTCTTCTTCTCAGCCGATGATGACGACTTGCTCTACGGCACAACCACCAGCTGGTCAATCAATAGCTTATCATACCTTGACGACGAGAAGCTTTACCTCGTCAATTACAGGTGAATTTGTGAAATGGGTTTGTTGTTAATTGTTAATTAAGTGCAAAAAACCACAAATTGATCATTTTGATTAGTGGGTTTTTTTGGGTTTTTTACTTAGGTGGTGGAATGAGCCACGGGAGTTGTTGTTTAAGGAAGTCGATGGGGTTCGGTACGCTGCAAGCTCTTGTTTGTCTGCTAATTTTGATTTCGAGATTGTTTTGGAATTGAGTGATGATAATGTGGTGGAAGAAGGGGTTTATGGTTCAAATATTTTCTTTGAAGAAGAAGGTGAAGAAAAAGTTAAAGGATCATCATAATTTGAACGGACAAGGTAGGAAACATAAAAAAACCGTCGGAAGAGACTGTTTTTTACAAAAAGATTTAAAGAAAATATTTGGACGGAACCCCCAAGATTTTCAAAAATATGGTCGGAATTGTCAGAATCTTGCCACGTGTCAAGTTTTAATTGGTTCTACAATCTCGTCGGTTATATTTCCAACGCGTCGCCTCAGTACAAATTATTAGGTCATATTGGGAAAGTTAGAAATTTTTGGGTCTTTTTTTCTCTCTCTCTTCATTTGGATTATATTAGAAATTTTCCCGGCAATTATTATATGGGTAAAGGAGGCCGGGTCTCGAATGCCATCAATCAAATCAAAGGAATATAAAAGGAGAAGGGGTTGGTGTGCTTCATAATTATAATATTATATATATGACTTATGACCACATGGCTCGTTTAATTATGACCAAAACCGCGTTATTTTCGTGGATTCATACTTATGAAACTATCATGAATATTTAACAATTTTATATCTTAAGGTGGTTTAATTGTGAATATAGCTTATGCAAAAATGTTTAGCTGATTGTTATGGGATGGACCTCACACTTGTGGTGTTCAAAATTTGATTCGAATTCGAAACATTCGAAATTTGACTCGATTCGAATTCGAATATGAAGATTCGAATTCGATTTCAAAATATTCAAATTCGATTCGATTCTTATTCGAGTATAGTAATCGAATACGAATCGAATATGAATTCATGATATTTTATTTGATTCGATTCGAAATTCGAATTCAAATTATATAATATATTAATATATATTTAATTTATTAATTTGGGTCAAATTCTTAAATAATAAATGTCAAAACATAATAATAAATCCCAATAACCCATAATGATATTTCTTAATTTTGTCAATACTTAATTTTGAACTTATTTAATGTGGTATTGTAGCTACTTTAAACTTATATTTATGTGTTTTACATTGATGATTATGATTTTTGAAGTTTTTGACATATGTGAACTTGAATCAATTCAAATTTATTTGAATTCGATTCGAATTCGAGTTTCAAATATGAATATAATCGAATTTCAAATATGGGATGTAATACGAAGACGAATCGAATAATCCAACTTTTAAACGAATAGGAATCGAATAAAAATACCAGCAAAAAAATAAATTATTCGAATTATTCGATTCGATTGACTTGAAAATTCGTTATTCGATTCGATGAACACCCCTACCTCACACACCACCTCGATTTGGTGAAGATAGCGTAACATGCTTAGACTCCTCGCTATGGGGCTCCAATGGCTGAGCTGGCGGGCGCCGATGGGCGCCGATGGTGAAGGTGGTTGTGATGCTGGGCGCGGATGAGGTTGGATGGTGGGGCCCTCTCTCTCTCTCTCTATCTCTCAAACACGCATACATACATATGTATATATGTATTAAAGGGGCTTCGAATACTCCCGCACCATAGTGAGGCGCCTTTGGTTGGGGTCTTTGCTTACGTGGCGCTGACGTGTCACGTTGGAGGGGCTTTGAAGCCCTTCCCCATAGCGTATAGTCTTATGAGTTAGGTCTTGTCCTTTGGCGCCCCCTTATCTTGCGTGACGCGGTGTAGCAAGTGTTAAAGTGCCCATGTGGCATTGGCTTGGCACCCCTAATTAATTAGCCTACAACTCGCAGTCTAGTTAAACCCACCGTCTAACTTGTTTGACTGGTCAAGAAATTTAGTATAAACAAAAATCACAAGAGAATATAGTTGATGTCCATTTTACTTGTGGTAGGTACAATCATATGACTCAATAGTAATGAATATCGAGCAACCTCAACATCGTGTTACACATGAAAGTCGTCCCAAATCCATATAGAACAAACGAGCAGATGTGAGGTTGAAGAGGTAGGTCCCAGCAAAGCCCAGTTGGACCCGCAAGACTCACCTTAAACAGGGACGTCTGCGCAGAGACCAACTGGATCCGCAGGACCAACCATGCTCAGAGACGTGACGTCCTTACGCGCAGTACGCAAGCTGTTCCCGCAGGAAATGCCTCCCATGGTGAAGGACTCCGCCTGTTCCCGCAGCCTCGGATACAAGCCATGAGGGAAGGCCACCCGCGCAGCATGGCTACACGCACAAGGTACTTAGCTCTCGTTCAGTGTCACCTGAAGGAATGAGCAAAGCCGGGAGCAATCCCGCACAGAGGCGGGAGGGGGAATACTCCCGCCCAAATAAGCCAGTCTGTATACTGAAGGATCTTTTACTGTACCTGACGAGGTATGGGCGAAAGATCTGATCAGAGATACGACAGCTCACTGATACAGTATGGCGAGCAACATGCTCCTGTACTGTATCACTATTAGCCGCTGCCTACTCACCAACTACTGTCATACCACGTGCGTAGCCGGCAGTTGGTGGAAAGGGAATAGTATACAGCAGGCCTGGTCACTATCAGCCGCTGCCTACCCACCAACTACCAGCAGGGCACGTGCGTAGGCTACTGTTGATGAACAGGAACACTGTTGCAGCCGGCCATACCTCCTTGGAAACCTACCTTCGGCTATAAATACCCCAAATGGTATGATCATCTCAACACATTACATTATTACATTATCATCATATTATACCTGATATCTGCTCTAGCAATCTCTTAATATACTTTTATATTTAAAGAGCAATCTAGTCTGATTTTCACGCCGGAGGGTGGTCACAAGGAGGAACCCCCCCCTTCTCAGTGACGAGCTCACGGTGTCTGTTTTGCAGGTTATCAGAAGAACCATCTTCCAAGGGTCTAACCCCTCGTGGGAAACATCTCTCCAACCCCCAGGTTACCAGTAATCTGTCCGGGGTCCGGTTAGTGTTTCTTCATTGGCGCCATCCGTGCATAAAGCTAGAACTTTATTTTTCTCCAGTTTTTTCAAACTTCTACAAAGATGGTTAGAGAAATTCCGGTAATCACAACCCCAGTTACTGGGGTGAATACCGGTAACACAGTTTTTACAAACACTACCCCGGTTACCCAAGCCGGGGCAAGTGAAGTAAATTTTACGAACACTACCCCAGTTACTCAAGCTGGGGCAAGTGCAGTAAATGATCGCCTACTGGGATCCACTGATACCCAGCTTGAGAAACGAAGACTCCCCCGCCAAACTCTCGATGAAGTTAAGGCATGGGCAGAGGCACGACAAAAAGAATTCCAGGCTGAGTTGGACGAACGCTTGCGTTCCGTACAACAGGCCGACGATCTCGAATACTGGGAGGATGACTCGGAGGAATCCGACTCCGACGCGAACCCTCGCCATAAGGCAAAAGGGAAGCGTAAGGAAATGGAATCCCAACCGAAAAGGCATTTTGGACAAGCCTTCAAACCAAAAAGCACAGGTGGAAGTCCACGAGACTTCTCCAAAACGTTCAGACCAAACGTAGCAAATGCGGGAACGTCCAAATTTGCACGGGACATTGCGGAAGCAATTGCCCCAAGGAGTGCCAAACAGATGCCTAACATAGGCACGTATGACGGTATATCTGATCCAGACGATCATTTGAACAGGTTCATAGCGGGGGCAACCGTCAGCAATTGGACGGAACCCACGTGGTGCTACATGTTCCAAATGACGCTTGTTGGGGCTGCTAGAGCTTGGTTTGATCGTCTACCGGTCAACCACATCTACGACTGGGCAGACTTCCAGCAGAAGTTTAGCCAACACTTCAGCCAGCAACGGAAGTATACCGAGGAGCAATGGACAATCCTCAAATGCATACGAGAAGAAGATGAATCTCTGCCAAACTTCGTCACTCGCTTCAACTCAAAGAAGCTAAGTTTGGGCAATATCAGCGAAGATCTTGTTCGCGCTGCCTTCATCCAGGGCGCGCACGACCCAGAGCTCATCCGCACCCTAACAGGTAAAGATGGCATGCCATCCACATGGGATGCCATCATGACAGCAGCAAAACGCTATGCGGAAACAGAGAAGCAACTGGGTAGAGATCTCCCACAGAGCACAAACCTCTACACTCAAAAGACGAGAGAAGACAACGTCCTCTCCGCCCGACTAAATAAAAAACGGAAGCAAGGCATTTGGCAGTCAAGGGTAAACTTTGACACCTCATCCGGCTTGCAACATCGATTGGGCGGAAGGGATAATACACAGCCGCACCGGAACTCCAGATGGACGCCACTCAGCAAAAGCGTCACTGAGATATTCGCCACTGAACAGCTCCCGTGGCCAAAGCCTCCAATAATCCGACATCGTCACGATGCTGATCGGAGCAAGTACTGTGACTTTCACAAGACTAAAGGCCACAACACTGAAGAATGCACAGACGTGAAAGACATGGTCGAAGCATTTGTCAGAGATGGGACGCTCGCGCACCTCGTGGCGCAATAAAGGCTGATCAGGCAGGTGCGTGTAGAACCCCAGCTGGGGAAATCACATCAATTCCAGCTTCAATATCGAGACTACATGCTGCGTAAAGAACGAGATCCCGAACCAGGTGCGTATCGGCTCGATGGCACTCCCATCCCAACATGGAAGGGAGCTCATTTACACAGTTTGCATGTAAATCAATTCCAATTTGTAAAGAAAAGGCCAAGAGCCACTTCTAATGGAAATGATTCTCTTTAAGAACATCGAAGCTGATGATTTTACATTTAATACTTTTCTGAACACTAATATGCCGGTTTTCACCGCATAATTACGTGAAGTCATTGCATGGGAAGGCGGTCCTACCCGCACGAACCCAATAACGTGACAAACCTTCACGCGGGTCAGTTTGGGAAAAAGTTCAGCACCCAAAAATGAAAGCGCCGGTCTATCCGCATGAATCATTAAAGGAAACTGAATAATAACCTATCAACAACCGCGCGTCGAACGGTTAAACTATGCAACACTGGTGACGGCGTTCACATTACGTGAAGTCGTTGCGTGGGAAGGCGGTCCTAACCGCACGAACCCAATAACGTGGCAAACCTTCACGCAGGTCAGTTGAAGGGGAAGAGTTCAATTATCCCATTAAATGAAAGTGCCGGTCTATCCACATGAATCATTAAAGGAAACTGAATACTAACCTATTGACAACCGCGCGTCGTACGGTTCAAAACAAAATTCTCAAAAGGATGAGGAAAACCTACACGCAGGTCAGATAAGGGTAAAGTTTTGCCATCCTACTAAGTGCAAGTGACGGTTCTACCCGCACAATCACGAAAGAGGAAGCAAAACTTCACACCTATTATCAACCACGTTCAAAGGTTAACTTATCCTCAAAGGATGAGGAAAACCTACACGCAGGTCAGATATAGGTTTAAAGTTAAAGCCATCCTTCTAAGTGCAAGTGACGGTTCTACCCGCACAATCACGAAAGAGGAAGCAAAACTTCCTGTTATCAACCACGTTCAAAGGTTAACTTATCCTCAAAAGGTGAGGCCAACCAACACGCAGGTCAGATATAGGTTTAAAGTTAAAGCCATCCTACTAAGTGCAAGTGACGGTTCTACCCGCACAATCACGAAAGAGGAAGCGATAACTTTAGTCTATCAACCACGTTCAAAGGTTAACTTATCTTAATGCCTTAGAAATTTCTAAAAGGAAAACCTACACGCAGGTCAGATGAAGGTTAAAGTTTAGCCATCCTACCAAGTGCAAGTGACGGTTCTACCCGCACAATCACGAATGAGGAAGTGAAACTTTAACCCATCATCAACCACGTTCAAAGGTTCTTATTCTAAACACTTTGGAAAATTGCTAATTTAAACTAAGTATGCAAGTCATAAGTTTATAAAGCAAGGAACCCAAAGAAGGAAATAACAATCTTATACGCAAAAAGATTAATATTTCAAGAATATATTACAAGAATGGCCGGGTAACTACCCGCCTAAAAGAATAAAACTATACAAGTCTATCTTAGCAATGGGAAGGGATCTTCAGGATCAAGCTTCAGGGCCGCTTCCACTTGGACCCGCTCCGTCAGAAGAACGGGGTGGTTCGAGGAACGCTTTGAGGACAGCTAACCCATCATCAGCCGCAGCTACTTCGTCCACCTTTTCCACTACTGGATGCGGGAAGGCGGCGTATTGGTTCAATGCTTGGTCATAAATGGCTTCGGTATCCGCATCGAACAAAGGGAAGTTGGAAGGCGGGACGCCTTTCTCAACAAACCCTAGACCAAGCAGGAAGCCGGCCTTTTCCCCATCCTCATGAGAAGCGTTGAGGGCTGCGGTCATTGCATCATCGTAAGTGGTCTCTGAAAAGACCCGACGCACAACCTACAAAGAAAATACAAGTATTAGAACCTTTTCTTACAAAAGGAAAGCGTGAAGATAAAACTAAACATACCTGAGGCAACGCTTCTCGAAGAAGCCATTGGAGGGCAGCTTGAGCTTCGTTATGGGCGCGTTGGGCTTCGCTCTTGTTGAGGTTGGCAAGTAAAACTTCCTTTGCGGCAGCCTCTTCGACGCCCTTAAGCTTCCGCTCGGTGTGGTCAAGCACCCCCCTCTGGTCCAGGATTTCCTGGAGTTTCTTGGCATCTTCCATTGCCAAGGCATCATGAGCGCGTTGGAGAGCCTCTAATTTGGCCTTGAGCTCCTCATTCTCCACACGCAAAGGCTCAGCAACGGCTTCAGCCTTGGCAGCCCTCTCGGTTGCGTTTCGCGCAGTCTCCCGGGCCAGCCGAAGCTGTTCATTCACAGCTTGGGCAGCCTTGGAGCGGGCCTCGAGTCGCGCCTGAACTTCAACCTCGAGGGCCTTGAAAGCCTTCTCCTTGTCGGCGGCAGCTGCCGCCAGCTGTTGGTTCTCCTCCCGAAGAGCACGCGCCTCAGATATGTCCTTGGCGCGAGCTGCTTTCAACTTGTCGTTTTCACGACAAAGCAGCTCGACGCGCGGCTGCATCCGGGCCTGGAGAACCCGAAGCTCATTGGCTAGCCTACCCTCCTGGTAGCTAGCCATGGCTTCCCCCAACGCACCATGAGGAGCAGCGTGGCGAGCCCAGTCCACGCACTCCACAGGGGTACGGAGGGTTGTTCCTCGGCGTATGTTCCATCGTGGAACATACACTTCATTGGAATCCGACACTGCAAAAGAAACAAAGGCAGTAAGGAAAAGATGATAAAAAACATAAGGGAAAAAAGAACCCTACGCACCTGTAGGGTCAGTGACAGGCCGATAGCCGCCAAACCCATCACCTGAACCTAAAGGAAATCCATCCAACAGGTCAGGCAGACGGGAAGGGGGCAAAGATCGGCGGGAAGCCCTGCGCGTACCTGATGGTCCGGCCATCGGTGCCGGTGGCGCGGGCATGGTGACAGCCGCCGTGGTCGCCGTTGTGGTCGCCGCCGTGGTCACCGCCTCGTAAGCAGCAGCAGTAACCGCCGGCTCTGTGAAGGATGCTGTAAAAATCGCACTCACAGCCGGCGGTGACGTCATCTTAGCTGGAACAGTCTGCTCAGAGGGAGCAACTGAACCAGCGGAAGCAGGCGCGGTCACCTGGGTCGACGCCTCAGGTAGG
Organism: Bidens hawaiensis; assembly: GCF_021521415.1. Taxonomy (NCBI): domain Eukaryota; kingdom Viridiplantae; phylum Streptophyta; class Magnoliopsida; order Asterales; family Asteraceae; genus Bidens; species Bidens hawaiensis. The sequence continues at coordinate 48,022 of NW_027496300.1, forward strand.
CTGACCAAGCCTACCGTCATTGGCGGAAGGGTACTCCCCTGCGTTTCACCCCGGAATGCGTCAACATCCACGCCTGCACAAAGAAGAAAGTGTTAGATAAATTCATGAAATAATAAATCTACAGAAACTATTATTGTACTTACGGGTTTTCTTGACCCTGAACGTACGGACGGGCGGGGAGGAACCCGATGGAGCCGGCCTCTTGGTACCGGTCACCGTCGTCTTCAATGGTTCTCCGGAGGTAACGGTCGTAGCCTCCGGAGCAGTGGTCTTCTCACCACCGGGCTTCCCCGCCACCTCTTCACTATCCGACTCCGAGTCAGATAGAACCACTAGATCAGCTGTGGAGGCCTTCTCCTTCCCCTTCACGCCGGCAGCAGCCTTCTTCTTCCGCACAAGGGGAGGACCATCTGCGGATTCCTCAGAAGAAGACAGGATGTAAGGATTTCCAACAGCAGGTACAGCATTGAGGGGTTCAGGATAGAATATCTCCTTACCTGGCCGCCGGTGGCTCAGGATCTCTTGGCCCGGCGGATAGACCTCCACAAACCTATCCGCCGTTTGCTCCAGGATGGGCAACTCATTGTCGTCCAGAGCACGAGTGCCCACCCGCACGGGACTGTCAGCTTCCCGCGGGAACAGGAGCGACTCCAAATTATTCCCCTCTGAAAGAAAAGAAACAGTTAGAAAATAAACTAATATCAGCAAGAAAGACAAGACATACCATAAGGAATAGAGTTCAAACCGTATTCGAGAAGGATAGGAAACCGAGAAGCCTCCTTCCATACCCGGCTCATCCCCAGCAGCACCATCCCGGACTCCACAAACCGGTAAACCGGAGATTGGACCCGGGATATCTTCGCGAACCATTCCGCCTCCTGGTAGCTGGAAGCGTGAAAGCTCGGAAGCGCTTGACCCTTCTTGAACTTCATAGCAATGGGGATGGCGCGGGCAGAGATGTAGAAGAACTCCAGCTTCCACGATCGGAGACTGCGCTCGGTCACGCAGATCTTCAAACCCTTAATACGGGTTGTCAGGGTGTACCACCCCTGGACGCACCTCCAAGTATAGAAGGTCATCAGGCGGTCCACGTAGGGCTCAATACCCAGAATCCGACACACCCACTCGAAGTGCCGGACCTTGGCAATCGCCATCGGATGCACCTCGGTCAGGTGCACCCCGTGCCTCTCCAGGACACGGTACACAAACTTTGTCAATGGGAACCTAAGGTTCCCATAAACAAAGAATGCAGCATATACCCCGATCTTGCCACTGGGGGCATCGTACACAGTCTGGTGGGATTCAGGAAACTCAGGCTCGAGAGACTCGAGCATGAACTTCCTGACGATGTACTGGTACTGATCGACAGGTAGAGCACACTGGCACTCGCCAGCAGTACTCCTATCGTCGGCTACAGCTTCAGCATCATGAGAAGACATTTTTGAAAGAAGAGTGATTTCGGGAAAATGCTTGCCTGAAAAAGGGGAGTATTTGCCGGAAATCACTAAGAAGAAGAAGAGAGGTGAAAGTATGGATTACAAAGAGGCCTCTCCCCCTTTATATACTAATCGCAATTAATGCGGTGAATTTAATGCGGAGGAGAGAGAAATCAACGATGCAATGAAACTATGACACGTGGCAAAAAGCAAGCTGGCAACAGCTGTAGAAAGGACGTGTGCCAGTAATTTCGCGGCCACGCGCCCGAAAAATCACGCCCACGCGCCTGAAAAAGCGACTGGAATGACCATGTTCTGTCACGTCACCATAACTTCCTGCACGTCCTGACACAGTCAGAAGAAACCGTCGCACGACATTTCAGAGGTTTGGACTGTTCTTATCTTTTCACCAACTCTTCGAATTTCAAAATTCAAAATTCGAAAATATTAAAAAATAAGCGGGAAAATACCCCTTACCCCTTGGCAAACAAGTAACCGTAAGACGGATGCGGGTACAGTGTAAAGGCAAAACCCTTCACATACCTAGCACCCGCAGGGAATTGAAGCCAAGAAAACCTTGGCAAACAAGTAACCGTAAGACGGATGCGGGTACAGTGTAAAGGCAAAACCCTTCACATACCTAGCACCCGCAGGGAATTGAAGCCAAGAAAACCTTGGCAAACAAGTAACCGTAAGACGGATGCGGGTACAGTGTAAAGGCAAAACCCTTCACATACCTAGCACCCGCAGGGAATTGAAGCCAAGAAAACCTTGGCAAACAAGTAACCGTAAGACGGATGCGGGTACAGTGTTAAGGCGAAACCCTTCACATACCTAGCACCCGCAGGGAATTGAAGCCAAGAAAACCTTGGCAAACAAGTAACCGTAAGACGGATGCGGGTACAGTGTTAAGGCAAAACCCTTCACATACCTAGCACCTGCAGGGAATTGAAGCCAAGTATTCCTCGGCAACCAAGTAACTATAAGACGGGTGCGGGTACAGTGTAAAGGCAAAACCCTTCACATACCTAGCACCCGCAGGGAATTGACGCCAGGAATACCTTGGAAGTAAAGTAACCGTAAGACGAGCGCAGGTACAGTGTTAAGGCAAAACCCTTCACATACCTAGCGCTCCGCTGGGAATTGAAACCAAGAAGGATCTTCTGGGCAATGCTTGCGGAAACGGAAATAACATCCCCGCATAGCGGGAACGTCGAGAACTACGTTGTTGGAAGTTCCAGGGTGGAATTGATGGTTTTAACATAATTGATCACTATGTTCAAAACTACCAAAACCTCATGGAAAGACCACACAAGTGGGACTCAACGCTCCTGACTTGCGAGGAGGTTACAGACCTACCCGCATCATACCCAAAGACCAAGCAGGAAACTCGGGCATTTCTGCAAGTGACAAGGACTTCCGCGGGAGGAATCCCTATGGAAAACCTTAAAAAACCCCTTTTCAAAACCCTTTGCTTAAGTCCAAAAGTTCACCTCACTTTATTAAACACGCATGAGAAGAACATTGGACTGGGGGGACTTGAAGAGGTAGGTCCCAGCAAAGCCCAGTTGGACCCGCAAGACTCACCTTAAACAGGGACGTCTGCGCAGAGACCAACTGGATCCGCAGGACCAACCATGCTCAGAGACGTGACGTCCTTACGCGCAGTACGCAAGCTGTTCCCGCAGGAAATGCCTCCCATGGTGAAGGACTCCGCCTGTTCCCGCAGCCTCGGATACAAGCCATGAGGGAAGGCCACCCGCGCAGCATGGCTACACGCACAAGGTACTTAGCTCTCGTTCAGTGTCACCTGAAGGAATGAGCAAAGCCGGGAGCAATCCCGCACAGAGGCGGGAGGGGGAATACTCCCGCCCAAATAAGCCAGTCTGTATACTGAAGGATCTTTTACTGTACCTGACGAGGTATGGGCGAAAGATCTGATCAGAGATACGACAGCTCACTGATACAGTATGGCGAGCAACATGCTCCTGTACTGTATCACTATTAGCCGCTGCCTACTCACCAACTACTGTCATACCACGTGCGTAGCCGGCAGTTGGTGGAAAGGGAATAGTATACAGCAGGCCTGGTCACTATCAGCCGCTGCCTACCCACCAACTACCAGCAGGGCACGTGCGTAGGCTACTGTTGATGAACAGGAACACTGTTGCAGCCGGCCATACCTCCTTGGAAACCTACCTTCGGCTATAAATACCCCAAATGGTATGATCATCTCAACACATTACATTATTACATTATCATCATATTATACCTGATATCTGCTCTAGCAATCTCTTAATATACTTTTATATTTAAAGAGCAATCTAGTCTGATTCTCACGCCGGAGGGTGGTCACAAGGAGGAACCCCCCCTTCTCAGTGACGAGCTCACGGTGTCTGTTTTGCAGGTTATCAGAAGAACCATCTTCCAAGGGTCTAACCCCTCGTGGGAAACATCTCTCCAACCCCCAGGTTACCAGTAATCTGTCCGGGGTCCGGTTAGTGTTTCTTCAGAGGTGGACGGCGATGTTGGCATAGTTTCTTCATAGCGGTCAGGAGATGGCGCGTCTGACAATCCGGATGTGAAGCAAACCAATTTCATTTATTATTATATTTAATAAAAAAGAATTTGGTGTCGCAAGTGACCTCATTGGTCCACTTGGTGGCACCAAACTGGCTACTTTTTTGTAAATTTGATTTTTAACGGTTATTCGTGTCGACTCGCCTACGTAAATCCTGAACCGTCAACGTTCGGGTTTTACCAACGACAACGACCGGGTTTTACCGATGTGTTATTTTAGTTCCGGTACCGTAAAGAACGTAACCGAAACCGATTGAATTCGTGTCGACTCAATGCCGCAACGCCCAAGGCCGACAACGCTAGGGTTTTATCAACGTCAAGGTTTTACGTCCATAACGAACGTAACGAAAACCAATCGAATGCCAGTTTTGTTTTTGTTTTATGTTTCTTTGTTTTGTTTTAGTTTCAGTACCGTAACGCACGAGACGAAAATTGACCAAAATCGCGTAGGCTCACCGCATTATTGTCTTACTTCCAATTCCATAACGAAAACTGACAGATTGTCGATTTTTGTTCTTTTTTTTGTAGTTCTGGTACCATAATGAACGTGACGAAAATCAGTCGAATTTGTATAAGCTTGATGCCTCAATGCCCGAGAACAACATCGGTCGGGTTTTGCCAACGCTTTAGTTTTTATAATTTTTTTGTTTTATTTTTTGTTTTAGTTATAGTACAACGTACAACGCATGTGACTAAACCGACCGAATTCGGATACTTACCGCCTCAACGCTTAGGACCAACAACACTTGGATTTTACCACCGCCCGAGTTTTACCGACATGCCCCCGACGAAACACGGCGGGTAAAGCACTAGTCGGATATATAATATAATGAATGGCAAGTGGAGGACGAGTGGTTTAAATTAATTAATTCTTTATCTAATTTTTTAATTAATTCTATGACAAGTGGGCTTTTTTTTTCTTCTATTTTGAATGGGGCATGTGGTTTCTTAATTTGCAAAAAGATATAGTTAATGAATACATTAAAGAACATTTGTTTGTGTCGTTTGTTACAAAGATAAGAAAATTAAATTAATTGGTTAATTAATCTTTTAATCAAACTCTAATAAGTACGAAATATTATAAAAAATGTTATATACGTAATTTGAGGTCCCATGACCCATGGGAAGACGAGCGATAAACGGATTCAGATTACTTGTTTGAATTTGATCTAAATCTTTAACTACGCGTTTTTTTATCAGTATTATTTTTATTTTTTATTGATTTGTGGATCTTCGATATTGGTATTGAGGAACCTCAATACAGCCACCAAAGCCGGCCTGGTTCGATATCAACAATCAATGGCGTCTTCAAGCTCCATTTCGGCTTCTTCTAGTCATCAGTGGAATTACGATGTTTATATATCATTTCGAGGAGATGACACCAGAAAAACCTTCGTAGGTCATCTGTATGCAGCACTTCAGAAACGAGGAATCCACACTTACCTTGACACGGAAACACTTCCACATGGCGTACCGATTGAGCAAGCACTCTTCAAAGCTATCGACGAATCACGGATCGCCCTCGTTGTGTTCTCAACATTCTATGCGCACTCTCGATACTGCTTGGAAGAAGTTAGATATATCTTATATTGTAAGGATGCAAGGGGGCAAATCGTTGTGCCCATATTCTATGATGTCGATCCATCAGATGTACGAAACCAAAGAGGGCATTACGGGGAAGCGTTCTCCGAACATGAGTCGAGGAATCACTCCCAAGTTGAAATTTGGAGAAAAGCGCTAAAGGATGCGGGCGGCCTTGCTGGATGGCCAATGAAATGCATTGCTGACGGGTACTTTTCTTTATTGCTTTTTTTTTTTCGATCTTAATGCTTTTAAATGTTTGTATAATCGATCTTTAATATAGTTGGTTTAATTTGGTTTATATATTTGTGGGTGTGAATATGTGCATATGCTTATATTCTTTGAGTGACTATCAAGTGCAGATATGAGGCAAAAGGTATCCAGCTAATTGTCAAGGAGATTTCATATAAATTGTTTCCCAATAAAGACCTCAATGAAAAGAAGATTCATTTACAAGATCATAAATTAAGGGGTGGTGGTAACCAATTTCATCTATCGTTTCTATTATATGTCCTTTACACATCGTTTCACAGACAGAATTACAGAAATTGTCCTTTATGTTTACCCCAAATTTCATTGGTGGTCCTTTATCTTTCAAATTGATGTTTATTATCCTTTACGTTTTAAAAAGTAACACCTTTTGTCCTTTAGGCCTAATCCAGTTAAAAAATCTCGTTAAGTCTTGTCACGTACTTCTCACGTGGGGTATTTCCGTCATTTCAAAATCAGGCAAATCACTACCATGTGCAGTGGAATGGAGAGGAAATCATAACCGGAGTTGAAATGACGGAAATACCCCCACGTGAGAAGCACGTGACAAGACTTAAACGAGATTTTTAACTGGATTAGGCCTAAAGGACAAAAGGTGTTACTTTTTAAAACGTAAAGGATAATAAACATCAATTTGAAAGATAAAGGACCACCAATGAAATTTGGGGTAAACATAAATGACAATTTCTGTAATTCTGTCTCGTTTCACATATCTTTATTTGTATACTTTGAATGTAGATTCGGGTTACGATGATTCCCAGCAAATCAACACATCAGTGATATCTTCATTTCTGAAAGACCGCCATTCTAAGTTGGCAAATTATGATGTGTTTATGAGTTTTCGAGGAGAAGACACTCGCCGTAACTTTGTTGATCATCTATACTCAGCTCTCGAGGAACATGAAATTCACACCTACATGGATACCGAAAGAATTATGGACGCAGTACATTATTCACACACGATCGGGCATGCTATAGAAGAATCACGAATTTCCATCGTCATATTCTCCGAAAACTATGCAGAGTCTTCCTACCTCATGGATGAGCTTGCACGTAAATGAAATGCAAGGATGAGAGAGGGCATATAGTTATCCCTTTATTCTATCATGTCGATCCAACAAACGTACGGTACCAAAAAGGGAATTACAAGGATGCATTCTCCAGACACGAGCCAATGATCAATCCATCCAAAGTTGATTTATGGAGAAAAACACTAATGGATGCAACCAACCTTAATGGATGGAATATCGACAGCCTTGCTGACGGGTAGTTTTCTTTGTCACATTTGTTTTTTTAAATTTTAATACTTTAACTGGTTGTACATCACAACTCAGCTATAGTTGCCTTACGAAGAAAATATATATAAGCCATAACTAAAACCTTTTTTGATTTAAAATATAGGGAAAATAACAAATAACCAAAATCTTCTAAGACTCTAGCTAGCTAGTTCTCGGTCGGCACCAACAACATTAAAAAGAAAAATGGGTCAAAAATCATCAATATGATAATTTCATACTTAAACCGGCGGCTATATCTTAGTCAGCGAGGGCTAATTAATCCTACAGTTAAATTTAGCAGTTTAATTAGCCGCTTGCTAAGATATAGTCACCATTTTAACTACCGGCTAAGACTTAACCCCGCTTACATGCACTTGTATTATTTTATTGGTTTGTTTTGTGGATCCGTTGAGTTTTGTGTCAACTATTTGTGCTTCTTTGATCGGTTATTCTATTTTTTGGTACACTTGTTTAAAATTTACAAAAGTCAATGTCAATTAGTTTTAATTTGTTCACATAGTCTGTTTTGATTATTTTTAAAAAAAAATTATCAGTGTTTGTATGCATAATGGGTTGTACGTTGTGCTTTTCATTTTGTATTTAGTGTCATTTTTGCCTTAACCAGAATCATCTTTTACTCCAACACGTTTCCACCTCAACTTTGGTCCCGATACTTTTCATGTTTTGCAAATTTTTTGTTTAATGCTTCGGTCTAATTTTTTGCGTGTTAACACGCCGCAACGGGCATGCATACATGGTTTAACGTTTTTACGTATACTATTTTTCATTCAGTTTAACAATCCCGTTGCAAAACACGCAGGGTTCCACACTCCTTTCAACAGTACTCAACGTTAACTTTTTCATTGTTTTACGTCTTTGCTGCAACGTGGGGGCTTTAAACTACTTTTATAATAAAGTTGAAAATTCCCTGGGAGTGTATTATATATGTGTTTTGGGGGCATTACACATAATGCAATTTTATTGTTAAAAAAAGTAAATAGTTTTTTTATCATACTTCTAATAAAACTTTTAAAACTAGTGTATATCTAACTATCTATATAATTGGCTACTATGAAATCATACATGTCACTCTCAGGTTGTTCTCTCCATTCTCTAGTGCAATCAGATTGTTTGATTTTTAAATGGAGGCTTCTCATGCATTTGACCCGAAATCATGGGTATGGGTCTTAGCAAACCCAGATAGTCTTTAAATGGGTTATAACATCTCATTTATTTGTGAAACTCTTTCATAATCAAACAATAATTTTCTCGGGTCATGGGTCTCACCAAACCCGGATTCTCTTAAACGAGTTATAACATCTCATTTATTTGTGAAATAACCCCTTAATCATTAAAGAATAATTTCCACGGGTTATGGGTTTTACCAAACCCTAATAGCCCTCAAATGGGTTATACAATCTTATTTATTGGTAAACACTTTCATCATCAAACCATAATTTAATTTATCTCATTTACATGTTCTCCGTTGTTGTATAATCATCTTCATTGTCAGTTAACTTCTGATACTACCCACCATCGTCAACTACATCAACGTTACGTTTTTCATTAGACAAATATTTGTGTTCATGTTTGTTCATTTAAAAAATCAACATGCTCATGTTTGTTTATGTTTGTTCGTAAAAAAATCTAAAAAACCTACACATCTCAATTGAAAATACCCAAACGCTAAAAAATATAATAACAAACTAATATATACGTATTAAATTAAAACAAAATTACGTTAAAAATTAAAATAAATCATCATAAAATTGCAAAACGATTATAAAAAAACTTAAATAAACCCCCGTAATACGGAAGGATCAAACTAGTCTTTTATATATTAGTACGGGACTACATATTTGTGAATTGTGGGGTTATTTTCCTTAAGTTCCAATGTGCAGAAACGAGGCAAAAGGTATCCAACTAATTGTCAAGAAAAATTCAATTATGTTGTTTCCGGATAACGACCTTATAGGATTACAGACTCGCATAGGAGATATAAAACACGGTATGATTAGCATCCCACCATCTTCCCATGAAGACTTGAAGCATTTGAAGATTCCTCTTCACGAAATAGTTCTGGCAACAAATAACTTTTCCAAGAAAAACTTCATCACGACCGGTGGGTTTGGGAAGATATATCGAGGTCTATCTGAAAAGCTTGGCTCGGTTGCCGTAAAGAAATTAGATCGTACACAAGGGGGCCAAGGAGACCACGAATTCATGATGGAGATCACTTTGCTTTCCGCTTATAAACATGAAAACGTTGTCTCTCTTGTTGTCTATTGTTTCGAAGATGACGAGAGAATACTTGTTTTGAAGTATGAAATCAAAGGAAGTCTTGAAGCGCATTTACATAATATGGATCTAACCTGGATCCAACGCCTTCGGCTTTGCTTAGATGCCGCCAATGGGTTGACGTACTTGCATGAAGATGTAGGAGCTCAACATAGAATAATTCACCGTGACGTCAAGAGCTCCAACATCTTACTGGATGAGAACTGGAAGGCCAAGATTTCAGATTTTGGTTTGTCCAGAATTGCTCTAGCGAATGCGCCATGTAGTGTTATTTTTTCTCAGGCTTGTGGCACATTAGGATATATTGATCCACAGTATCAAGCTCATAACCATCTTTCACAAAAATCTGATGTTTACTCTTTTGGAGTTGTACTATTTGAAGTTTTGTGTAGTAGGTCGGTGAATGCTCAGCACTACCATTTTTCAGTCCAATTGGCCCAAAACCATTACGAAAAGGGAACATTGGATTTATTGATTCAGGTCTAAGAAGTCAAATGAATTCAGATTGCTTGAGCACTTATTCATCCATTGCTTATCAATGCTTGAAGATACAAAGAGATGAGCGGCCAACGATGGGCCAGGTTGTGGATCAACTCGAGAAAGCATTAGATTATCAACAAGTAAGTTACATTGCTGAAGGCTTCACACCTCTTTAGATTATTAATTCTTATGGTTGACATCGAATTTAATATTTGTCATTTGTACAAAAAAGCTAATCATATATGTACGTATGCATGATTCTTAGAATTCTTTAACTATTTGTTTTTCAATAGGGATCTAGTGGATCTTGGCATGATGTATACATTTGTTTTAGACAACGAGACCCTGAATGCCACGTTGTTGATGATATTTGTGCTGCTCTTCACCAAGGAGATATTTCCACATACAAGGATGAGGTGACACTATCCCGTAATGAGTTAACCCTGTTAAAGGCCATTACGCGTTCACGCTTATTTGTCATTTTTTTCACCAAGAAGTTTGCTGTTAATTCTTGGTACTTGGATGAAGTTGCCAATATTATTGAGTGCATGAGAGAAAAAAGACAATTAATTTTGCCTGTATTCCTCAATGTGAGTCGTTCTGATGTGCGGACACAAAAAGGGTATTTCGGGGAAGTGATGTCCGAATATGATAGACACCCAAGGATGGAAGTTTGGAGGAATTCTCTTGTTGAAGCAACTAATGCACCTGGCCTGGAATATTCCAAATTTCGGTGATTTCCTTATTTTTATTGCAAATTAATCTCTAGTTGTGAATCCGTTTCTTAAACTTTGCATATTTATAGGCTAATGGTATGCAGATTAAACAAAGTAATCATGTTTTGGTTATTTGAGAATTGAGAATGCTAATAATATTATGTTGAACTATACTGCAGGTCTATTCCGGATTTTGTCACCAAAATCGTTGAAGAAATACAATTTGGTTTATCTGCAGAACATTTGTCTACTTTACAAATGTGATGAACGTACAGTCAGTTGAAGACGATCCTTTTTTTTTTAATTGTAATATAAATTTGTAAAAAATAAAGGCCGGATGTTCAGGTGTTTGATAAATGATTGGATTAATAACAAATGGATTAATGTTATAATTTTTTATTTTTGCAAGTATGGCTTGTATGTTGTTTGCCTATTGATGCCGAGTAGCTCATCTAGGAATCCGAAGTAGAACGATCCACAAGTGAATACATTGTTCTTGTTTGTCTGAGCTCCTATTGACGTCTGGCGAGTCATTAGTTATCTTAACAAAGCCGCGGAGGTTTCCTTTGATACTTCTCGTAACACGCGATCTTTGAGACTCAAATTTATCACACTATGAGCCCGTTCCATGGTCTTATTTTCTCTTTGTCTAACAGATTCTCAGGAAGGTTATCTCCTCATTGTTGACTAACTGAAATAATTATTGCCATTGAATTATTTTAATTCAGACTCCATTGACACCATATTGACCATCAATTGTGTTCACAGAACCTTAAATGATCACCTTCTTTGAATCGCTCCATACCTTGGCTCGGATACCACATGTAGTCAAAACGAATTAAGAACGAAACTCGAACGGTTATTATTGTGGAATATGAAACAAATGATTAAACGTGAGAATTGCAACAAAAACTACGAAATCAAAATAAAAACTAAGCCCTAATATGAATAGCTACTTATTATCCTCAATTTGGTTGTTAACTACCAACTAGTGATTAACAAACCATTTATCAATTATACATAAACAGTCCTTCAACTAAGAAAGAATTGCCAAAGTCTCCCCCAAGTATTAGAAATGACACTTTCATCCCTAAATGTTTTACTGTTGTTGACTTTAACCAACTATTAACATGTATTGTGTTTAACACCCTACAATAATGTTAGTTGAGATAGTTAAAGGCACAGACATTAATAACGGGATTCATGAAAGCCAAGATATCAAATATTAGTTTGTCCAAAAAAGCTAGCTATTACATATCTTGGTGTTCCCACAGGCCGCCAAACCCGTAGTATAAATAGAGAGATGTGTAATGGACTAGGCCTCATGGGCTAAGCCCCATTTGAGGCTCGACCCAAACATTAAGCCCAATTAGGGATATTGCCATCAAATTTGTTGTAGTCTTGTATAGAGGTGAAAAATAAACCCGAACCTGGAACCATACCCGAAAAATATATTCGGAACCAGTTTTTTTTATACACGGGTTTTTATTACCGGAACATACCCGAAGGGTAGGGATAGGATATGCATTTCAGTACCAAAACTCGTACCCCGAAGCCAGACCCGATTTATACCTGGTAATACCCAAAGCCGAAACCGGTTCCATGCCCGGAACCAGGTTTTTCCAATACCCGAAACCGGGTTTTTAAAATACTCGAAAAATACCCGAAAATGCTCTGAAAAAGTGCAATTCCTTAAAAAGTCCAATCTATATCCAAAAAATACACGGAAAAAAGCTCGAAAACCCAGAAAATAGGGTTTTTCAATACCCGAGAATAGGGTATTCAAATACCCAGTTTTAGAATACCCGGTTCTGTACCCGACCCGAACCCGATTCATAGGGTATGGTTTTTGGAGACAATACCCGGACCCGAACGACCCGGGTATTGCCAATACCAGATTTTTTAATACCCGGTTACACCTGAACCCAGCTTCATACCCAAAACCGGTATTTGAAAAACCCGATTTGTGCACCTCTAGTCTTGTGGAGCTTCCTTAAAAGTACTTTTCAATCATACTGAAATAAATCAATTTCACAAAAATATTCTCCCGAGTCCCAACTTTGAAATCTATTAATCAAGTAAGACCAACAACTTGCGCAAACAATTGTTAAGAAAGTTTGCCCATAGTTTGATCTAATCTCCATGGTTCACCTCATGTGGTAGTTGGACCTATAAAATGTGAATGGTTTAGCTAACAAAAATTGATAAATGCAAAACAAACACGTAAGCCCAATTTGTGTTGTTATTTTAGATTTAGTTCTTGAATATATCAACTTGATGAAATCCTAAACGTATTGTAAACAATCACTATCGTTTTCTAATCTATAAATTATAAAACTTTTAAGTAAAAACAGATATCAGTTTTATCTATTATCTATCTAGAGTCAACAAGAAATTGTCACCTTATTCAAAACGAGAGTGCACACACAAAACAAGATATTTTGAGATATATGTCACTTTATTCAAAACGAGAGTGAACACACAAAACTAGATACGTACGGGTCACCCCACACGAACCCATGTATCTAACCCGTGAAAATGTGGGTTTCTTCGTGACTTATGGGGGAAAACATGGATTTACAGGGATACCTAACCATGGTTATCTATCGAGGCTCGTTTGAAAAATGCTTTAATCGGATTATTTATAAACCAGCCGAGCTGCGTAGTAAGCATACAAGCCAAGCTCGAGCTAGCATAACATGAAACATAAGCCCACTAGAGAGTAGAGAACATCCTATTACTACTTTTACATTGATAGTTAAGTTCAACTATAATTTAAACGATTTGACTCTAAGCTTTAACCAGCCAAGCTCGAGCATAGTTTAGAGCTTGTTAAGAATAAACCAGGCGAGCTAGGCGTACTTTTACATTACTTGTTTCGAGCGGCACCCCTGTTGTGTCTTTCTTCCTTTCACTCTTCTTGGTACCCTGTTGGCATTCGTCATTGGATTGTTGATCTTCAGAAACCCTAGCTTTTTCGCCTGTGCCCATTCTTCAGTCTCTTTCCTGGTTGTAGCTTTTTATAGTTAATAGTGATTTACAACGTGCCTCAAGGTCTAGAAAAAGGTAACTAGAGCTTCCATATGATGCCACATATTGAAATTTAATATTTTCTAATTTACATTATTAATAAATTATATTGTTTGTGGCTTTAGAGGATGGTGGACACCAATATTTTTAACAGCAGGAATATCATCTGCAAAGTATTTCTTTCATGATGTTATGAGGAAAAATACGGTTACTCAAGCGCGCTCTAACATCTCACGACACTATGATCTGGCATGTGAAAGTTTTTTATCATCCTTAATACATTTTTCTTACTTTTATGAACATTTGTCAAATCCGGACTCTTATTTCATATAATATATTGTCTTCTCATGTTTTTGTAGAGTAATGAAGTCTTTTCTCTCTTCCTAGATGAAACCATGACATACTCGTGTGCGATATTTAAGGTTATAACTTCAAAGATTACATTTATCTCAATTTTTGCTGTTCGAGTAATTAGTATAACTCTTTCTATATGCACACTTCTGATAGAGCGAAGATGAAGACTTGAAAACGGCGCAGATGAGAAAAATATCTTCCTTGATTGAGAAAGTGAGTATTTGTATGTATTAAATTTTCATTATCTAGAAAAAAAAGTTTCACTAGAATGTATCATAAAACAAGTTTGGTTTATATTCCACACACCTATATTGCCTGCATACAATATTATCATGTTTTCTCTTAAGGAAACTTTTGAGCCAAAAATGTTTCTTTAAAACTTATGTAGGCAAAAGTTGATAAAAACCATGAAGTTCTTGACATAGGATGTGGTTGGGGGGCTTTCGCAATTGAACTAGTCAAACAAACTGGATGCAAATACACTGGCATCACTCTCTCCAAAGAACAAATTCAATATGCAGAATGTAAAGTGAAGGAGCTTAATCTACAAGTAAGTGCTTAAAATCGAAATACTCGCCTTCATAATTATATAAAGTTCTAAAAAATACCTTTCGTCGATGCATTTCCGTCGACAAGTAAAAGATATAGAAAAGCTAAACATTATGTTGATAATTAAAACAGGGTGTTTTTTGCTGTGTTGATATTGTATCAGAATTTATGTTGGAATTTTCGATGCAATTATTTTCCTCAAACATTTTCATAGGAAAGACCGACGTATAAATTTGGAATCAAGTAATACTTTAAGATTCCTCGTGTTCCTTTTGTGTGTTCTCTAATGCCATTAATTGTTCAGGACCGAATAAAATTTCTACTATGTGACTATCGGCAATTACCGGACAATGTCAGATACGATAGAATAATAAGCTGGTTAGTTAGAGCATTTTCTATCTCAATACTACTTCATGATGTTGTTGTTGGTTACAACACATTCTGTTAGTGGTTACTCATAATATAACCAAGACACGTTTATTTTCAGTGAGGCGATAGAACATTTTGGCCACGAATACTATGAGGAGTTTTTTGGATGCTGTGAATCCGCATTAGCGGAGGATGGGATTTTTGTCCTTCAGGTATCTCAATTTCTCCATATAAGACGTTATTAAAACCAACTAATATTTAATCCTCAAAACAACCAACACTTTTAAGCATGATTGTAACACACCACACTTAAAATAAGATAAGTATTATATTTACAGAATCAAAGATTAAAAGTTTTTAAGAATATAAATTCAGTTCGTGACTAAATTCTTTGGAATATCATTAGTTCATATCAGTCCCAGACGGAAAGTATGACGAAATCAGGAGGACACCAGGCTTTGTTAGAGAATACATATTTCCCGGAGGCGACATACCTTCGCTTAACATATTAATATCAGCCATGGCTGCATCATCCAGATTATGGTAAGTGCATCACTCGGGTCATGTATATACAGAGAATTTTAAGTAAAACACAGTGTTTTTTGTGATAACCGAAAGAACATAGCAAATTATTCGTTTTTTTGTCATTCCAATTATACGTGAGAGTCAAATACGATTTTTTCACTGCTTAATCTTGACCGTTAATTAAATTAGAGATTGAATGGAACAAAATCAAACACCATTTATGTAAACGTTGTTTTCTTCCTTCGCTTAGCATCGTTCGCATGTTAAATTTCATTCGTTCTATATTTAAACACTATACACACACACACCTACACATCGATCTAAAATTTTGTCAAATGCTTCAAATTACAGCGTGGATCATGTGGAAAAGATAGGAACACATTATCATCCGACACTTAGATATTGGAGGGCTAACTTCTCGAAAGACCAAAGGTAATCTATATAAAGATATTGTTATTTAATTATCGACTGTTGTTTCAATTCATGAATTCTATGACTTGATGGTTGGCTGTTTGTTTATCCGTACTTGGGAATACTATTTTGATTATTGTGCTGCTGGCTTCAAGATAGGAGTGCTTATGGACTATCAGGTACTCTTTGCGTATTCTCTTCAAGGCAGTCACCAAAGTTATAATTAGTATTCTTAGGCTTTATAAAAAGTGACGTTTTTAAATGTTGATACATAGTTCAGTGGCGAAGCTTTGACCGAGGCAGGGGAGGACCCCAGGCCCCAATTAAACTTCGCCAGTAACATAGTTGATTGTAACGATTATTCTAACTAATTAAACCTATATGATACAATGTTCACCGGTGTGTTTAAACAAATTAGGAATAGCGATGTCCAATTTTTCGATGCAAGAAAGAACTATGTCATTATGAATGATGTTTTCTAACCAATTTACAACGCTATATTCAAAAGCGGTTGTAACTTGAATGCATATACTTTCACCTTAAAATATGCCATTTTTGCATTTGAACAAAAATTATCATCCTCGCAAAACACACAAACATCACAATTATTTTCCATATATATTTAATTGAAGGTTGTGTTCTCAAGGCCTGAAAACTTTAAGTACGCCTCGCTTGGAGATCCTTACAAGCCAGTTGATCCTGTTTATTAATAGAAAATGTAATTTACTTATATCGTATCTAATGAGATTCTGCCGTGGTATCTTCTATATGGTTAATATGTTATTGCATGTAAACTAAATAAGTCGACACCGTGATGACCCGACACAAGTGAAAACTTTTGCCTATAATTGTGCATCTTATATTCGATAATTTGAGGTGAACTAGTACATATGTAGGTCTTTGGACGGATCAAACAACAAAACACTAGTTTACTTAGATCAATCTCAACACTCGCTAGCGGAAATCACTAGTGAGGAACCGAGATCTCAAATCTTACTTGGTGTATTATTACCCAAAGTGGTAAGAAAGAAAGTAAGAGAGGGAGAGAGTTGGTGAGTATGAATAAGATTTGTTCAAAAGGTTGTGTATGCATGAGTATGCTCCACCTTATATAGGTGTGAGTATATCATGCATTATTTCCATGTATAGGCCCAAGTAGGCTTTGCTTACATGGCCTAAGGCTCAAACATACAAAGGAAATAAACCGACAAGCTAACTAATATAAAACGTTTACAATACAAGTAAATACAAAAGATTAATATACAAAACGGGACCCTGCAACATCATCATGAATACTAATTAATTGAAAATATAATTTTACTTGTTTGGTTATAAAACAGTTTCCTAGTTGACTAGTGGACTAGAAAAGTTTTCTATAAGGCTTTTCAAAATTGGCGTAATTAAACTTTTGACTGTCATAAGAATTAATAAGTGTAATTTTATATTCCATTCATCGTGTATTTTACGTCAAAATGTAATTGGTGGAGATATTTATGCCATCGCAATATAGTCAAAGTCGATTTAGAACCAATCTATATATATATATTAAAATAATTGAATTTTATTGAACAAACTCTATTGTTTCTATATATAACAATCACTTCTATGATTTTCTTATCAATTAAATAATTCAAAAATTAATTAAATTAATCAATAACCCACAATTAATTCACATATTAAGATATTTAAATCATCTATAAACTAATTTTTAGCTAAAACCGACAATTTTAATATTCAAATTTAAATTTCAAACTTAAACCGAAACTAACACAATGAATGTTCAATTTTAATATTCAAATTTAGACCGAAACTAACAACATAATTAATTCATATTCTTACTAATTGTATTTACTTTAAATCTACATCATCTAAAAATAAAAACCGTGTAATAACTATTGTCAAACCCTCAAGTATTAGATGTCCAATTTTTAAAATTTCAAATTTCTACTACTTATTTGACCTCATCTTATACTTTGAAAACCATTTCAATAATCATTTCTATAAATTCAGTATTCCATATTCATTTGTTTATATCATCCTTTTTAATCTTCTGAAGCTGTTATAACTTATAACTACGACTTTGTATTCAAATTTCTATCGTTTGTTATTGTTTGTAAGTGAAATTCATATATTAATTTAATTATGTTGTCCTTATTTGGTCTTTTGGTTGTTATGCAGGCAAGTTAGCTTGGGAATTAGATGTATGCAAACTGCTTAGGTGAATGATTTATGTTAAAATTTCCATATTATCAGTTCTACTTAAATATATTTCTTTTGTTCTTATTGTTGGTGTACCTTGAATGAAACTTAATTATTTGAATTGTTGGTATTATTTGTAGTTCATCTTATATGTTGCACACATTTTGCTGCTACTTAAGTAGGTCAGATCATGAAGTTTGACGACCATATTCAGAGACTAGCTCGAGCCATGGTATGACCTGGTCACCAAATGCGTGTCCTGATTAATGTAAGATTTCTTGAAATTCATATTTACAGTTTTATTTTTATATGTTGAGAACTCCTCTATTCATATTTACATTTGGAGACTAACTCTAGCCATGGTAGGACTAGGTCACCAAAGTTCCACATGCTCCTTCCAAGATTCAATAGACATGTTGAAGGTTTTAAGATATGCGAAAATATTGTTGATTTATTTCCTTAACGAAATTATTATGATAATTATTCCGATTACATCTATTGATAATTCTTACTAATTTTTTTTAATAGTTCAGTGTATCTAACATTAATTTATTTTTAGTAATTCAATTTATGGTCGTCCAACTTGGTAGATTGGCTAATTGCATGGAAAAAGTATTTGATGGAGATTAGGTTGATTATGTTTGTTTTGGTCATTACGAATGTATTTTAGTTGTTAATTTTCTATCATTTTTATTTTATGTAGCTTAGACAATTCATGTAAATTAATTTATTTTTATATGAACAACAATATTTAGTTTCTGTGTTAAACTTTTGAATCTTATCTTGAAAGTTTTAACAATTAGTTATTGAACTTCCAAAAAAAATGGAACGTTTTTTTATAATAATATTTACAATTATTTATTTCTGTTTTTAAAATTCAAAGCTGACTACTATTGCAACAATCTTTTGTAGTTTTAAGTAGTATTCAACCTCAACAAACTTTCCATCTTTTATATCTGACCAAATTTTAATTAGCATAAATGACAAATTTAATGTAGCTGGAAATTTTAAATAATTTGCTTTTGATTATACTCGAAAGTTAATAAGTTTTGTATTAAAAACTCATTAACTTATTTAACTAATTTAACATGTGTTGTATTACTTATTTCAAATTTACATTTAAAAAATCTTAGATATTTACTATAGTTGCTTATTTATTTTAAAATATTCATCATCTTTAATTTTACTGATACATTCCAATCATTATACATTAAATTATTTTTGTTTTAAGAACCGAATTTGATCACTCTTTTTTAGTTTTAATATTTTTCGATATCAATAAACTTTACATCTTTTATATTTGACCAATTTTTAATTAGGCATAAATGTCAAGAATTACCGATTCGTATAAATTATTCCGGCCAAATTAAAAAAAACTAATAAACTAAATAGAAAATAAAAACTTTCCATCTTTTATATTTGACCAATTTTTAATTAGGCATAAATGTCAAGATTAATGTATAAAATTTAAAAAGAATTATCTAATGAATTTATTGTTAAATAAGGTAATGATGCTAAAGTGTTGACAATAATTTCGTGATAATTAAAAAAATTAATAGTATATTGTTTAGTTATTGAATTTTCAAGAAAAATGGAAAGTTTTTATAATAATATTTACATTTATTTATTTTTGTTTTTACAAAACCAAAATTGACGACTTTTGCAACAATCTTTTGTAGTTCTTAATAGTATTCAATGTTATCAAACTTTCCATCATTTATATTTAACTAATTTTTAATTACGCATAAATGTCAAGATTAATGTATACAATTAAAAAAAGAATTATATAATGAAATTAATTTTAAATAAAGTAATGACGTTAAAGAGTTTGAAACATAATTTACTGCAGATTGCAATCACTTTAATTAAATTTTAATTAGGGAATGAACTCTATGTAATAAAATTAAAATTAACCGGTTTAATTTTAATTATATATATATTATTTTAATTATACCAAATTAGTGAAATTAGTAGAATAAAAATTTATTGCTTCGATTTAACCTAATATATTTAACTAAAAAGTCTTTGAATCGAAATAAAAAAAAAAGTTTAATTACAAAATAATTTATAAAAAATATACCTTATTTATTTATTACTGTTGAAATAAAACTCATAATACCTTAAGACTTTAATTGTATATTTAATCAGGTTGCTATGGTTTATTTTCTTTTTAAGATTGTGAAGCAAAATGACTTTTTTTTGTGAAATGTCGAAGAAGTTGATGGTGGGCTAATATGATTATAACATGTTCATGTCTTCGTTTGGTTTTTTAGTTTAGGTGTATAGTAAGTTTGTGTAAGTATTAACTTCTTATGTACACAAGTTAAATGCTTAATATTTTGTTTACAAACTTATGTTAACTATTTGTGTTGGTTTAAAATGTTAGTTATGAAATTTTATGGTTGTTTATATGTTTTTAGCCCATGTCTAACATGTGCTACTATTCTAGAAATATATTAGTGTGTTAGATACTTTTACATAAATGAATTGCTGATCATTTATGTCAATTCAAGTTAGCCGATAGTCTACATATACAGTAGAGTAAGTTGTGTTATTGTTGTTTCCTATGTAATATTTTTTTATTTCCATGTCTTTAATATCTTTATGAACACCAAATATAAATAACATACAATTATCATTAAAGTTAATAGTATTTGGTTTTCAAGTTTTCTATTTTTTCTGTTTTATGTATTAAAATCATTCATTAAGTCAGCAAAACTGAAACATAATGCTCTATAAAATTTTGTTTTTATATTTATGTTGTTCATCGTTTTCATATTATATTATATTATATTATATTATATTATATTATATTATAGATTTGTTCAAAATTAAAAAAAAAAATTTGGGGTCAATCAACGTCTTCCAATAAGAGGAGTTATTTAAACGGTTAGTCATTTCAATATTTTTTTTTAGTTACCCTTTAAATGTTTTTTAAGAATGCATTTTTTTAAACGTGCAGCTTCAACGCCAAGAGAGTTATTTTAAATAATTATCATTATTTACCAACACATTTCTTTTTTCTATTTTTTAGACGTGATACGAAACATAATTTTCAGTTATCTAATACTATTTTATTTTCTTAAAAACCAATTAAAATATGTGTTTTAATTAAGATGTGTATACGAATCAGTTTATGTTAATTAGAGGCGCAAAGATATTTCTACATTATTTTTTATTTATATTTGGTTTACTCAATTTATATTGTTTCCATATTTAGCAACAAAATTCACAAATTTAGTTGTGGTCTATAGTTTTTTGGTTTTTAAGTAAGATCATACCAATTATTTTTTTATATTTTAATTTGAACTAAAACTTTCATAAACACGTTATGCTAAATAAAATCAAAAAGACGGAAACTATTTTAACTCATAGATTGGTTCTAAAAGTCGGTGTGCCAATAATATTACTAAGCAATATGGATCAGAATAATGGTTTGTGTAATGAAACTAAATTGCGAGTAATTAATTTGGGTAGGCGTTTTGTTGAAGTAAAAGTTATTTCAGGTACTAATACTGGTTATCGTACTTATATAATTCGTTGTGGTCTAACACCTTCAGATAAGAAACTTTCGTTTAAATTGAAAAGAATGTAGTTTTTTCCAGTTGTGGTCTGTTTTGCAATGAACATTAACAAAACTCAAGGCCAATCTCTAGCAAGAGTTGACATATATCTCAAAGACCCGATGTTTACACATAGACAACTCTATGTAGATTTATCAAGAGCGAAGAGTGGTGTTAAAATTCTTATATTAAACAAAGAAGACAAAGCTACATATATAGAATAAATATGGTTTATAAGGATGCCTTTTTTGTAGCTTATAAATTTTACATTTTTAACATTTGATTATGTTTTCAAATATTGTAATTTGAATGTTATTTGGGTTTATCTTTGTGTTTCACAATCATTTATTTTCGTACCAATATCATTTACAACTTTAAGTATGTTGTCGTCCCGAATAATATATAACAACTTATGTTGTCCTTTCAAATGACATGTGTTTGTTTGAAAATATCAATATCTCCACACGTGTCGTACACGGGTTAATAACCTAGTTCTCTTAATATCTTTTATGATTTGATTGTCAGTGGGCCATCATTGTCTATAAATTTCAGTTTGTTAGGTGTGATGCCTTTTAACTCCATCCCTGAATTTTCGATTCGGGTCTTGTTGGTAAATAATGATAATTTGTCGTTGCAACTAATAGGTTCGTCGGTTTTGAGGTAATGATGACTACTAAAAGGTAATAAATACTTTGAAACTGGATTTTATTCTAAACATTTGTAAATTAAAAAGAGAGAAGAATTTTTTATGGATATCATTCTAAATTTTGAATTAGATTTTAAAATACCGCTGTGATATGTCTATTTTTATTCACGTATCGAAGTAAATTTTATTGAAAACCTAGTTATACCTGATTATGCACAAGTTATCGAACCACAAATGTACAAATTGTCAAAGCTTTTTCAAGGTTTTGCTTTTTTCTTCTTGCAACTTCCAAAATTTTAATGTTCTATAAAATCATGAGTTCTCTTGCTTCGTGTTTATTATTATCAACGCTTTGACGTAAAATCATTTTTAAAGCATTTCAAACTTAAATTTTAACTAAAACCACATATTGGATGCTAATGTACAGGTCAAAAAGCATAAAGGAAGTCAAAACGCATAAACGGGGGTAAAAACGCATAAACGAAGGTTAAAACCCATTAAATGCATAAAGAATGTCAAAACACATAAACGGACGTTAAAATGCATAAAGGAGGTCAAAGCGCATAAACAAAGGTCAAAACGCATAAACGGAGGTCAAAAAGCATAAAATGAGGTCAAAACGCATAAACGAATGTCAAAACGCATAAAGAGATGTCAAAAAGCATAAAATGAGGTCAAAACGCATAAACGAAGGTCAAAACGCATAAAGAGATGTCAAAACGCATAAAGGGAGATCAAAACGCATAAAGGGAGATCAAAACGCATAAAGGAGGTCAAAATGCATAAACGGACATCAAAACGCATAAACGGATGTCAAAACGCATAAACAAAGGTTAAACAACATCATAGCATATGTTTAAGTTGAAGCATGTTAGCATAGAACTATGACAAGCAATTATTTATCATATGCATCAATTATGCATCTTGTGAGAACAGAATGCTCATTAAATGCATCACGTGTTGGTCATTGTATTTTGTCAATAGTTTGTCAATTTTGATAGTTCATAAACAAGAAAAGAAAACTTTAAGAAAAGTTGAATATATATTTTTTTAATTTGAAATCCTCAGATCAAGGAACAAATATATCAAACTATGATTGTCTGCTTAGTTAACATGTTTCTTAATTAAACAGTAAATCAATTAGACTTAAGAAAAGTTATATATATAAATATAAATATATATATTATTTTTTTAATTTTAAATGATAATTCAATGGATGTTTACATTGTTTCTCTTGGTATTAGAAATGTTACACACACTGAAAAAGTTTTGACGGAAGCATACATGTACTTTGATTATAATTATGTGATAAGTTTTTATTTAAAGTTATATGTTACACGACATCGATATTTACAATTTTACATGAGAAATCAATCTATTTTAATATTATTTTAATCAGGGTACTCATAAAGAAGGGAGATTTCTTTGTCATGAACTCGGCCTTGTAGACACACCAGCTTTCAAGCAGTGTAAGTACTTTCAATAAAAATTGTCAACGGTTTACAGCTCATTTAAGTTTGCTTCAAACAAAAGAAAAAAACATTTGACACATATTTTGGATTTTAAAAAATGCATTATACTGACATTTTGAAGTCAAAATGTGACCTTTTAAAGTCAAAAGTTAGACTTTTTAATTCAAAAAGGGATTTTTTTTACAAGATGGTAATTTACTAAATATATAATATTTTCCTTATTTTGACATTTGTTAGAAGTAATTCGAATTTGTAGCAGTCAAGCATATTCAAGAGATTCACAACACAAAGGATATCATTCATTTTGAAGTTCATATTGTTTAAATAAAGGAGGCGGGGATTGTAGATTATCAATTTACTTGTAATTTAACCATATTGCCCTTTTGCATTATTATATTAAATATGTGTTGATATATTGTTAGTTTAAATACTAATCGGAATATTATGAATTTGAAACTATAACCTAGGTTTGAAAAAATTAAGTATATTATTTTACAAATTCTTATGTCATTGCTTTATATTTTCAATCGTGTATAACACGGGCTCTAACCTAGTTGGTAAATTAAAAGAAGTAAATAATTTTGTAGGGATATCATTCTAAATATATGTTGGATTATATTTTAAAATATGATTGCTTTTTTAATAAATTACCGCTGCCACTTCCGACGCCCCTATTTTTATCCACGTATCAAAGTAAGTTTTATTGAAAACCAAGTTATACCCGATAATGCACAAGTTATCGAATCACAAACGTACAAGTTGTCAAAGCTTTTTTAAGGTTTTTGTTTTTTCATCTTGCAACTTCCAAAATATTAATGCTCTATAAAATCATGAATTCTCTTTCTCCGTGTTTATTATTATTATTATTATTATTATTATTATTATTATTATTATTATTATTAACGTTTTGATGTAATATCATTTTCAAAACGTTTCTAACATAAATTTGATCTAAAACCACATATTGGATGCTAATGTACGAGTCTATCAAAACTGAGTCTTACAAATTTCTTCCATCAATTTAACCACTTGTTATATATTTGCAGTTCTACAATAGTTATATGTTGGGGTGTATAATATTAATAAATAAATAAATAAAATGGGATATGCGTAAACAAAGCGAAAAACAATATA
Source organism: Bidens hawaiensis (assembly GCF_021521415.1). Taxonomy (NCBI): domain Eukaryota; kingdom Viridiplantae; phylum Streptophyta; class Magnoliopsida; order Asterales; family Asteraceae; genus Bidens; species Bidens hawaiensis. The sequence goes on from NW_027496300.1 coordinate 72,912, forward strand.
AAACAGTCAATATATGCCAATGAGCTAGTGGTGGAGTGGTAAGGTAGAGACTTGGTGCTCCATATGACCCAGGTTTGATTCCTGCCCACAACATTTAGTTTCAAATGCACCCGCTTTCACTAGTTGGATCTCTTGAACTGAACGAGTTTTATCTCACCGAATTGTCGTGCATTCGAGCGAGTGTTTACGGGCGTTCGCCTTAGGTGAGGGTTTTTCCCTTATCAAAAGACGAATGTATCCCGATATGATAAATTTATCCAGTAGTTTATTTGAAAAATTTGTTGGCAGTAAAAAAATAACCAGAAATAAATCCAATAATTAACATAAATTTCTACATTTTCTCACATGGAGCAAAAGCAGGAAAAGTCAAGTGACAATGACATTAGTTGTAGAAGACATTTTATCGCTACACTCTTGGCCCCATCTTTCTCTATATATTTACTTCATTTTATTCATCTAGATCCACATTTTCCTTTTGGGCCGTGTTATACATTGCCTTTTTTTCTTTTTACTAGTTCTAACCCGAAAAAAAAAATCCACATAATGGCTTCTTCATCTCAATCTTGGATTTATGACGTTTTTCTAAGTTTTAGAGGAGAAGACACTAGAAAGACTTATGTGGATCACCTCTACGACGCGCTTGTACAAAATGGAATCCACACTTACAAAGACGACGAAGAACTTCCTCGAGGCGAGACCATCGGTCCAGCCCTCTTCAAGGCTATCGAAGAATCACGGATTGCCGTCATCGTATTCTCGGAGAACTATGCAAATTCTTCGTGGTGCTTGGATGAGGTTACATATATTATGAGATGCAGGAATGAGAGAGGGCAAATTGTTTTACCTATATTCTATCATGTGAAACCGTCAGAAGTGCGGGAACAAAAAGGGAAATATTAAGAAGCATTTGCACAACATGAGCTTGAGAACAACAACAAAGTTGAATTATGGAGAAAGGCACTTTTGGAAGCGGGTAGCCTTTCGGGTTCGGAAACGATGAACATAGCCAGTGGGTAAGCTTCTTCTTAATAAGCTTATGATTTAGTGTTTGATATACGTTGCGTGCAATCCAATTTGTGCTCATGTACTTGTGTTATCGACTTTAGTACGTGTTTGATTTGAGTATGAAATTAAGATGTATTTAGGACTTTTTTCCTTCTATTGTGGAACAGATTTCTTTTTCTAATTTGAATATGTGTATATACTAATTTAAATAATTATTACAATGCGCAGCCATGAGTCGAAAGGCATTAAAGAAATTGTTGACGAAATTCACGCAATCTGTTTCCAATCATAAATGTCAATGAAGGCCTCATCGGAATAGATACCGTTTGCAAGATTTGGAATCACAGTTAGAAATTGGATCAGGTGGCGTGCGCATGGTTGGAATATGGGGTGTTGGGGGTGGTGGTAAAACAACCCTTGCATCTTCTATTTATTATAAATTCTCTGGTGAGTTTAATGGGTGTTGCTTTGTAGAAAATATACGAGAGGAATCGAGCAAGTATGGTTTAGGAAAAATGCAAGAAAAAGTTCTTTCCGGTGTTATGAAACAAAAACAAGTGAAAGTAGATAGAGTTGACGAAGGAAGACACATGATAAAGAATAGGTTATGCCATATGAAAGTTTTGATTGTTCTTGATGATATCAGTCACCTTGACCAACTAAGGGCTCTAGCCGGATCCCATGATTGGTTTGGCGACGGAAGCAGAATAATAATTACAACAAGAGATGAACATACATTAAATGCTCATAAGGTAAATGTGATACATAATATTAGCTTGTTGAATGATGAAGAAGGTATGGCGCTCTTTAGCAAGCATGCGCCTCGGGATAGCCAACCTAGCAAAGAATACGAGTTGCTTTCAAAAGATGTTGTTTTTTACGCTTCTGGGCTCCCTTTAGCACTTAAAGTTCTAGGTTCTTTTTTGTGTGACAAAGATATCAATGAGTGGAGAAGTGCATTAGCTAGATTGAAAAAGATTCCAGATACTAATATTGTCGAAAAGCTTAAGATTAGCTTTGACGGACTTCAACCCGTGGATAAAGAGTTGTTCTTTGATATTGCATGTTTTTTCAGGAGAGAAAAGAAGGATGAGGCGATTGACATCTTTGATGTTTGTGATTTTTACCCTCGTATAGGTTTAAAGGTGTTGGTACAAAAGGCTCTTATAACCATTTCAGATGGCAGGTTTGATATGCATGATTTGATACAAGAAATGGGACACTACATTGTTAGAGGTGAACACCCACAAAATCCAGAAACACATACTAGAGTTTGGCAAGTGGAAGATGCACAAAATATATGTGCTATGGATGCAACAACGGTAATGCTTAAGCTAGCTTTTCATGACACACACACACACACGCACACATATTTAAATTCAACTCGACAAACAAATTATTTTTCCTCTATTTCAGGTACTTCACAAGATTGAAGCAATAAGAATTTTTTCTGATATGAGTGATCCACCACCATGTGATAATCACCATGTTGTTGCAAACATGAACAATCTTCAGTGAGTTGATTGGAGAGGTCATCATGCGAGTTCATTACCAACAAATTTTCCTCAATGGAGCCTTCGTTGTGTAACATTAAGTAGCGGCCAGGAAAGACAGCTTTGGAATGGTTATAAGGTAATTCTTTTTTGTTGATTAAAAGTTGATGATAACAAGTAAAATTTATGTGTCTATTTTGATAATGATTTTAGTCAAAATGACTATTATGGTGATTTTACCTTGAAAATATTCTAGTACATGCACACCCAAATTTCTCTCAACTCTTCATCATATTTATGAATATGACAAAAATCCTGAAGAATTTTCACTTTTGTGTACAGTCTACCAAATTTAAGGATGATCAAACTTCATGGTTTAAAAAACCTAATCGCGACACCAGATTTTGGTGGACTTAAAAACCTTCAAAGGTTCATGCTTTATCAATGTCCACTTATAGAAGAGATTCATCCATCAATTGGCCGCTTGGAAAAGCTAGTTTTCTTACTAATAGGAAGTTGTGACAACTTTAAGGTGCTCCCATCCATTACATGGATAACGAAACTCGAGACTCTTTCGCTCTCAAAGTGCAGCCAACTTTCTAAGGGTGTGAAACAAGATACATCATATAAGCAGTAATTTACAAGCTTTTTATTTACTTCCATTGGATTACAATTTATTAACAAAGGCTTGAAGAAGTTAGTTCTCAGCAATTGTCACTTGGGAAATGAAGACATCAATTGGGATTCGTGGGACTTACCCAACTTACAAGAACTTGATCTAAGTTGGAACAAATTTTTGAAACTAGATTTTAGCCGCTTGCAACTTCCTCGGCTCAAATGGCTAGACGTGTCATTGTGCAATAGCCTTGTAGAATTGTCCGAGCTCCCATCGGAGATAGCTGTTCTTAGAGCGGATTATTGTTAGTCACTTGAAACAATTGGAGATATGTCACACTGTAAATGGTTGTGGAAAGTCTCATTTATGGGAAAGAATAAACTAGGTAGTGGTGGTGATCAGAAATTAATAGATTCAATGAGCCAGGTTAGGCCCTACCTTTTGAGTTTCAATAATAATATTAAGGGATAATGACCAAGATGTCCATTTGACAAGCAAAATTGTCTATTTGACCAACTAATTCTTAAAATGCCCACCCTAATATTCGACATGATCGCTTTTTAATCACTACTCGATTAGATTTTTAATCAACCATATTCTTTCATGAGTCATAAAATTGTCGGGTCGCTAGTTTTTTTTTTCTAAATCGTCGCAACTGACGGGATTATTTAGGATTCCGACAAGATTTTTTTGAGCAAGTGGCATATGTTAGTTGGTTAAAAATCTTGTCGAATAATGATTAAAAAGTAATCAGGTCGACAATTTTTAGGGTGGAAAATATGGGAATTAATTGGTCAAATGGACATTTTTTTCGATATTAACCGGTCAAATGGACACTTTGGTCATTTATGTTCGTGTTGTATTGTTATTAACATAATTGTGCAGGGAAATGCTATCGAGCATCACTTTCTGAGCCTCGCACTTGAACATCAGGTTCGACAGATGTCTGCCCCTAGCCAAGTTTCAGGGAGTAGATTTGTATTGCGGCTTCCAGGTAATTTGTACAATGACTTTTGTGGGTTCCTAATACACAATGTTATGGACTACCAAGAACCATATGTTACAATAACTATCAAGCAGGAGATAGAAGAGGGTGAGTGCAATTATCAAAACGAGTTATTCCCGCATCCTCCTCCTCCTCCAACATATATAGGATACGTTTCCTTTAGTTCTTTAAAGCAAACAACATGGTTGAATCCGGAATGCAGCATGATTTCCTTTTACATGGGTGGTAAGTTTGAAGTTAAACTCGTGCCTAGACAAGGCGAAGGTGATCTTCGGGTCCAAACGAAAACTGAAGCATCAGATTGCTGGGACTTTTGGGATAAGGAACGCGAAGATATAAAGACATTCACCGTCCAACATGATTCAGAAGAGTCTATAAACATATTATGGCGTCCATGTTGAATCCATGACTAGTACCATTTTGTTCTTTTATTTCATGTGTGATTTGAATTGTAATTTAGTGCATGTTTCCTTTGGGTCATGTATTGTAATTTCAAAAGTGTTTTAATTTAAGCCCACACAATTGTTTAAGCTCCTAAGGGATATTTTGATGGCCCAAGTTCCCAATGCAAGTCTAAAAGAAAGTGGCCCAATACCATTAATCAATCTTGTAAAGGTAGGTCTCCAAGGCCGAGTACCCCTGAGTACTCGCCACAAAGTACATCACCGAGGAGAGTTTCTTCAACTCAAATATGGTAAACATCAGTCAAAATCACATCTAGTCAGTCAATTTGAGCCAATTTTGACTTATAAAATAAAACATAACTCATATTCTATTATATTAAAAAAGGAATAACACTTTTTTTAGTTAGTGATTAGAAACTTTTAGAATAATTTAGTATTTAAGAATGTATTTCTCTTAATTATATTGCTATTTACTTATTTTGTTATAAATTTTAGTATACTTATGATATTTGACATGTATATAATATTCAAAAATTAATTTTCTTTATATTTACCATTTCCGAATACTCGTCGAGTACTCCCCGAGTACTTCGAGTACACCCAACTCCCTAATCAGCCGCTTAGGGTCCGCGTAGCAACTTTTGCAACCTTGTCATTAATATATTAATATATTAAAAGGTTAAACTGGTGATCTAAACTTTTTGGGGGCATGAAGTTGTTTGATCCCAACTAATTGTATAGGTTTGCATTGTTTGATTAAAATTATTATAGATTGAAAGATGTATTAAATTACCTAAAAATCCAATCCACTGTTGGTAATAAACAACAGGAACAATATGAAATGAAATAGATCAGTTATTTAAGAAAAATAATGGATTGATATAATTGGTTATAACTATTAAAAAGCAGCTAAAGAATCATTTTAATAGGTTTTCATCTATATTTGGGTGTCTAAATGCACCTTCTACTTAACATACCTTATGTGATAGAGAGGATTGGCATAGCATCTTTAAACTATTTTTTAATATTGAATGTGACAACTGCCATTAACTTTATTTTGAAGTGACATGTGAAAAATAAATAAATTAAATTAATAAAAACCCTCATCTTGTTTTTTTACATACGTGTATAGAAACAGAAATGGTAATTGACATGCGTCAATATTATATTTAAATTCTATATATTTAAGAACATATCAAAATCAGCTCTATTCTTTATAAAATTAGCTTGATTAAGTTGATGCTTATCAATAATCCATTATTTTAATTTCATTGATTAGGGTGTCAACACAACAGATACAAAGAGCAGCAATTCAAACTCACCACCGTCTTCACTCAGGTTCGACTCGCACTATACACCACTACTCGAAACAGGATCTCCGGCCGTTGGGCTCGGCTCGTTTATTCTTTAGTCATAAATTTTATATATGTTTTTAACTATTTTTATCTATTTTCGTAAAAATATTAAACGAGCCAAAGCTCGGCTGCAGTTAATGCATAGAAGTTTAAAAGAGGAAAATTTTAAATTTTTCACAGGGCACGTTAACCCTCAACGAGCTTCCCATGCAAGGCTTGAGCTCAGGTTCGATAACTAAATGAGCTTTATTTGAGGCTCAGGCTCGACTCTAGCTCGAGCTCGAAAAAACTCAGCTCGTTTCGTCTTTACGAGAGCTTGAGGTCAGCTCGTTTCGAGCTCTTTTTCTAATCTCGGCTCGTGAGTTGTTTTTTCAAGCTCGAGCTCGGCTTGGGCTCGACTCGTTTATTATTTATTAATAATTTTGCACACTTTCTTAAATATCTTTTTGTATTTTCGGAAAAAAAAGGAACCTAAGCTCGGCTAGAGCTCGTATAGCTAGTACCTTAAACGAGCCAAAGCTCCACTCGAATGTGGCCATGCACTGTGAAATTATTTCATATAAGTTCAAAAGATGTAAATAATAAAGTTCACAAGGCTCATTAAGGCTCGACGAGCCTAAATGAGCTTCCCGGTTCCCATACAATGCTCGAGCTCGGGCTTGGGCTTGATAACTAAACGGACATTATTTGAGGCTCAAGCTCGAGCTCCATAGAGCTCGACTTATTTCGACTTACGAGAACTCAAGCTTGAGGTCGGCTTGCTTTGAGCTAAAGCTCGAGCTTGGCGCGTGAGCTGTTTTTTCAACCTTGAGCTCGGCTTGGGCTCGACTTGTTTATTCTTAATTAATTTATATATGTTTTTACTTGTTTTTGTATATTTAAGAAAAATATTAAATGAGCCTAAGCTTGGCTCGAGCTCGTATAGTACCTTAAACGAGCTAAAGCTCAGCTCGACCTCGACCTCGACCGTGCAGTGTGAAATTAATACATAGAATTTCAAAAGAGGTCAAACTTAAAAATTCACAAGACTTGACGAGCCTAAACGAGCTTCCCATACAAGGCTCAGTTGACGTGTTCAAAATATTTCTCAGGTTTATATGCATGTGAATTTTAAACAGATGGAATCTTCTATGATTGAAGCTGGCGCGCGGTCATTTGTTGTTAATTTTCTTCAAGATTATATTGCTACTGGAACTTTAATGTAAGTCACACTTTAATGCAGGCTTACTGTCTATTTCAAACATATATCTATTGTCAATCATCTCAACAGATAATGCATGCATAAACATGTTTAGAATTTATATATATATATATAAATCAACACACATGATCAATAGCACTCGCATATACAAAAACGTAAGAACTTAGAAAGAAACAAGTTCAATGTCAAACAGGACCGGAGCATCTTACAAGTTACATTCCAGACGCATTAGACCGCTAAACATTAGTCAACTCTGTCTAAATCGTCCATCGACTTTACTGCATGTTTACCTTTTGCAGTTTAATTGAAGATGGAGGTACGGTGTTCACCTTTGAAGGAACCCGAAAGAAAAGCTCGCTAAAAGTGTCTTTAGAAGTTCACAATCCCCGATTTTATTGGAAGGTGAGCATTAATACACCTTTTTAAGAGTTATTTGTTTACTCTTGATAATGTTTTGTCGTGTTAAAAACTTGTAGATTTTCACAAAAGCGAGTTTAGGTCTTGCTGATGCTTACATACATGGAGACTTCTCTGTCATCGACAAAAATGAAGGTCTTCTGAATATGTTAATGGTATGTTTTTTGGTTGATATCCAAGTAGTTCCTTTTAGACATGTAAACAAACCGAATAGTGAATTGTTCGTGAACCATTCGACGGGAAGTTCGTTTATGTTCACAAACAATTTTTTTTTGTTCATTTAATTAGACGATGAACATGAACACCATGTTTCGTTCGTTCATGAATGTTCGTCTATGTTCGTTTATTTATGTTCATTTATGTATGTTTACATATTAATAAACAATAATTAAATAGTATTTGTATTCTACAAATTATTTGTTACATATTAATAGAAAATAATTATATAATGTTCATTATGTGTGTGCGTTTACATTTGTTCATATATGCTCGTTTATATTTGTTCAATTATGTTTATTTATGTTCATGAACGAAAATTTAGATTTTTAGCGAACGAACATAAACTAACACGAACTTGTTCAATTTTTAAACAAAAAAAAAACAAGAACGAAAATTTTTGTCTGATTAAGTGTTGTCTAGTTCCTTTTCATGGTTCCTTATTGATTTTTTTCTGTTTGCAGCTTTTTTCCTCAAGGTTTAGCAAAAGGTAATATTTAGAGCTTCCATACGAGTAATTCATATGTTGCAGGGTTAATATCTATTCACAATGCTAACGTAATACGTTGTGTGTGGCGTTAGACGATGGTGGACACCAATGTTTCTTACAGCATCTGCAAAGTATTTCTATAATTATGTTGTGTATGGCGTTAGAGAATGGTGGATACCAGTAGTTCAAACCGCACCTGCAAAGTATTTCTACAATGTTATGAGGAAATATACTGTAACTCAAGCGGACGGTAACATTTCTGATGAGCACTATGATCTGGCATGTGAAAGTTCTCTTATCATCTTGATACCGCCTTCGTAATTCATACACCTTGTTTATGACACTTATAATGTCATCTAATTTATTGTCTTCTCGTGTTTTAGAGTAACGAGTTCTTTTCTCTCATCTTGGATGAAACCATGTCATACTCGTGTGCAAGATTCAAGGTTAGGATTCATAAGATTATATATTTATATTGTTTCTCTTTGGTGTTTAAATGTTTATCTAATTAGTATCACGCTTTCGGTTTTTAAATGGAATACTTCCAATAGAGTGAGGATGAAGACTTGAAAACCGCACAGATGAGAAAAATATATTCGTTGATTGAAAAAGTGAGTGTTTGCATACTAATACTTTTTTTATAAGAAAACTTTTCATTAAGCAAACTTTGTGCTTAAATGTTTTTTTTTTAACCTGTGTAGGCAAGAGTTGATAAGAACCATGAAGTGCTTGACATAGGATGTGGTTGGGGTGCTTTGACTATTGAACTAGTTAAACAAACTGGATGCAAATACACCGGCATCACCATCTCGAAAGAGCAAATCGAATATGCAGAAAGTAAAGTGAAGGAAGCTGATTTACAGGTAATTAGTACATATATGAATACAGAACATAAAAAAAGAGAATTATTTTTAATTATTCCATAGCTACTATTTGTTTATTTTGCATGAGTTCCTTAATGCAATGAATTGATCAGGACCGAATCAGATTTTTACTATGTGACTATAGGCAAATACCCGACACTCGCAAATATGATAGGATAATAGGCTGGTGAGTTGCTTCAAGATGATGTTGTAACTTTATTACAACAGATTATATATATGGTTAGTGGTAACTCATAATCTAAGCCACAAATGTCTAAATATTCAGCGAAGTGGTAGAACATGTTGGCCATGAACACTACGAAGAGTTTTTCGGATGCTGTGAATCCGCATTGGCAGAGGATGGGATTATGGTCCTACAGGTATCTTAGTTTCATCAAATATTAAGTTATTTAAATTACAATCATGTTCATCACAAAGGTACAACTCACTGGTACAAAAATCGTCATTTAGGTATTATTTATTTCAAGCATGTGTTAAGCGATTAAAATATATCTTTGGATCAATACTTTTAGTTTACAACAGTTCCAGATGGAAAGTATGACAAGTTCAGGAAGAGACCGGACTTTATGAAGGAATACGTATTTCCCGGAATCAACCTGCCTTCAATAAACAGATTAACATCAGCCATGGCTGTATCATCCAGATTATGGTGAGTGTGTCATTGAGAGACCGTGGTGTACATGAGCAGTTCTTCATTCTTCGTTCTGACTTTATCGATCAAATGCTTCACATTGCAGCTTGGATCATGTGGAAAATTTAGGAACAAATTATCTTAACACACTCAGATGCTGGAGAGCAAACTTCTTGAAAAACCAGAGGTAATTAAATTATAGAAAAATAATAACTTTTTTTATCAAATGTTGTTTCGGTTCACGAGTTCTATGATATGTTTACTTGTAGCAAAATCCTTGATTTGGGCTTCAACGAAGAATTCATCCATACTTGGGAATACGATTTAGATTATTGTGCTGCAGGCTTCAAGTTAGGGATAGTTATGAACTATCAGGTACTTCTTCTATGTAACGGAACTTACTCATGGCCGTCATCATAAGCTTCTCTTCTCTACCGGTTACCACTACGGATTCCAATTCACGATTTTCTTAAAAACAACATATATTTTTTATAATATCCAAAAACTATGGGGTCAGGAGTGGACCTAAGTAGGGTCAAGAGGGTCCACTGACCCCATAACTTTTTCATATTTACACAGTACACACACAGATATGTGTGTGTGTGTGCGCCCGTCTGTCTCCAACTATATGTGGCTAATACTATGTAGAACTTCTATGTGGATCTACTTAAAATTGGTTGAAAATAGGTGTGTAAATGAGTCAAGCCGAATTTTGACTTTTGGGAGCTCAGGCTCAGCTCGTTTCGAGCTCTTTTTCTAAAGTTCGAGTTCTGCTCGTGAGTTGTTTTTTCAAGCTCGGGCTCGACTCGTTTGTTATATATTAATTAATTTATATAAGTTTTTAATTATTTTGATATATTTTGAGATAAAACTTATAAGCTTGGCTTGAGCTCGTATAGTTCCCTAAACGACCCAGAGCTTGGCTCGAGCTCAACTATGCAATATAAAATTAATAAATAATAGTCAAAATTTGGTAAAAGTTAAAAGCTCACTAGGCTCGTTACGGCTCAATGAGCCTAAACCAGCTTCCCATACAAAGCTTAAGCTCGGGCTCGATAACTATACATGCTTTATTTGAAGCTCAGGCTTGGCTCAAGCTAAAAAAATTTCGGCTCGTTTCGAGCCTTTATCAATCCGAACTTGAGTAGCTCGTGGGCAGCTCGGCTCGTTTGCATCACTAGTTAAAAGTGCCCCTATATAGAGATATAAAGACATTTATTTTTACTAAAAGCTATTGTAGTCATTAATGGTTGCTAATAATTACCATTGCGATACTTTGCTTACTACTGTTGATTAAAGGTTGTGTTCTCGCGGCCTGGAAGCGTTAGGGCCACACATGGAGGTCCTTACAAGGTCATCGACTCATCGCTCAAGCTTAATGTTAATTAAACATGTATATATTTTACCTATGTTGTTTGGGTCACATTTCACATGTGCACCTTCCAGAACTTTAATAACTCGTTGCGTGTAAACAAAATATTTCAAGATGGCTTTGGCACGGTGTAGTGTTTATAGTAAGTTATGTAGATAGGCAAAACTCTAGGGTCCTTTTAGCCTCCAACTGGCGACGTTCTTATTAAAAGTATTAAATGTTTGATGGCCGCCATTGTTATACTAAGTAAAACGAATGCGGAAAAAAAATAGGTTGCTACTATTTGTTCGCAAGCACTCTTATCTTTACAGAAATTTCAACCCCTTCGGCCTTTCACGACTAGCGTGTGGCACGTAATGGGGGATTACTTTCCGTGATACAATGAAGCAATGTGTGTACAATTTTAATCAACTTTGCAAGTAAAGCTATAACCTGAACAAATTGGTGAGTGTTAGATAGAATTTTGGATACATATACTTTAATAATATGAAACAGGATCAAATACATTTTATCCTAAACATGAAAACAGTGAGAACCAATTTGCTGTTATGATTAGCTTTATTTTTATAGGTCTTTGCTGTTACTTTTTGTTCGCATTTACTAATTTTCAATTATGAGACGTTATAAGTATTTGCTGATTTATATTTTGTTGTTATTATTAGATTTTTTATTTGTTGTTATTAGTATTTGTTGGTATATGTTATTATTTTGTTCTTGATTTTGATTTTTTGTTGTATTTTTTAGGTTTTTTTCTTTGTTATTATCAATCAATGTTTATGTAGATTGATATTGTAGTTGGTATTGTTTCTTACGTTATCATTTTTTTATAAATTCGTATTATTTCCTACATTCTCATGTTAAGATTAAAATGTATATGAACCTTCCCCTAATTAATAGCAAAAAAGTGATTGTACTAATCTATAAATGGAAGGAGTGAAAATTGAAAAGTTTCTTAGTGGTTTTTTGACTTTTTCAAGTTCCCCTACCTTTTTAAAACTGATTTTGCAATTGTAATTTACTAGAAGGTTTACACGCGCGTTTCTGCGACGTCTGGTTAATATATTTAGCGAAACATTTAACACATGTCTAAAAATCGCACTTTAAAATTTCAAGAGAAAAATTCTTAAATAGTTATAGAAATAACTTGATAATTAGGTTAAATAATGATGAGTTTTGTTATTTTATAGATATTTGTATTATACAAAAGTTATCTTGAAGTAACCGTAATTTAGTCACTCTTTTCAACTTCCTACTGTCATTTGACACATCTTTAAATATCTATACTATATATAAAGCATGAATGAGGGACCTCTTAATTTTTAAAAGGTACTAAACTTATTGCTTTTAGTACAAACTACAATGCATAAAATTAAGACATTTTAAGGGCAATTTAGTCTTTTGACAATTTTGTCTTTTAGCAAAAATAAATAATGTTACGGTTGATTTTTAAGTTATTTAAAATTAACAACATGTTTGGTCCTTTAACTTTAGGCACATTTTGTTAACTTATATAATAGTTACATTTATACCCCTTATTTTAAACCAACTGCCCCGACGACGTTTAAACGTTTATAACTTTTTCACACGCTGATATTTTTTAAAAAACATTATACCATAAAAACGAGTATTTTGTTATCTTTAATTTGAGTATGGTATTGCTATACTTTTATCTATTTTAAAACTTAATGTGTTACGTGATTACCATTAAATACCGCAAACGAATCGGGCGGGTTCGGGTCATGGGTCTACAAGGTTAAGGTTGGAATGAATCAATACAAAAAGGTTAATTTGGTTTGGGTCGGGAATAGGGGTGAGCAAAACACGGTTCAGAACCTTCAGAACCGAGGAACCGGAACCGAACCGGTGCCTCAAAACCGCTAATGTGTGTCCCGGTTCGGTTCTCGGTTCTTAGAATTTGCAATAAACGGTTCCCGGTTCGGTTCCGGGTAAAACCGACGGTTCTAGAATTGGAACCGAAGAACCGGAATATTCAAAACGTTTTAAATAAATTTACCAATCCCCATTTTTTATAGAGTAACTTATTAACCGGCATCCATTCAATCATTTTTTAATGGGATATTGGTTTTAAATACTCTCAACGTTGACCCATTGGTAGATAACACTCTCAATTTACAAAATGTTCCCCAACACTCCCAACTTTTAACATATTTTCTTCTGGCACTCCCGAAGTAACGAAACACTAAATTCGTTAGTGTTTGGGGTAAAAAATGTCATTTTTCAAAGTTCAAGGGATAAATCAAATTTGTGTTTATTATATATTTCACATTCTTCTCCACCCAACAACCACCCCCTCTCCTCTGCCACCACCGCCACTGCAGCCATCAACCACCACCGACACTGCAGCCATCAACCACCACCGCCACTGCAGCCACCAACCACCACCATCGGCAGACACCAACCACCATCACTAGAGATCTTTAATTTCCAACTGTTAGCAATTTAATTCCCAACAAAACCCCCAATTTCAAAATCCAAAAATCAGAGATGATGATGGCGGTGGTGTTTGTGTGTGTCGGAGATGATGGTGGTGGTGCACTAACCGTAAAAGCAAGGAGAAACACGGGGTCAGCCGGAGATGGTGATGATAGCAGGGCGATGGTAGGGTAAGACGGTGACCTCAGATTTGGTAGTGAGGGTAAGTACGACGGTGGTGATGACAGATTCTTTCTTCGTGGTCTTCGATGGCGGTGGTGGTTGGTGGTTGTTGGCAGGGAGGTGGGGTGGCTGTAGTGGCAGTGGTGACAGGGGAGAGGGGGTGGTGGTTGGGTGGAGAAGAATGTGAAATATATAATAAACACAATTTTGATTTTATCCATTGATCAATTTTGATTTAAGCCATCAAGGTAATTTAAAATAAAATGATATGATTTTCCATTAATCTATCGTTGCTAATGATTTATTTAACTTCAACACTTAGGTTTTAATAAAAAAATATAACAGATGTTCATATTGTAATCTAAATTAGTTTTACCGTGAAAGAAGACATGCAATTGTATAAACTTGTTTTGCAATTTTCAAAGTTTGCATAACTCATTTGATAAATAAATGATCGAACCGGTTCTAGCCAGAACCGATTAGCGAGAACCGGCTTTAGCGGTTCTGGAACCGAACCGGTTTCATATAATTGGTTCTGGTTCCGGTTCTATTTTTCACTCATTTTCGTTTCCGGTTCGATTCTCACGGTTCTGAACCGTTGCACAGCCCTAGTCGGGACGGGTTTGGGTTGAAAGGGGTCAAGTCATAACGAATTTCGGGTTAGAACAATGTCAAACGGAACTGGTTGCGGGTCAAGACGAGTTCAATGCAGCGTTAAGTGCGCACCGACATCCGATTGCACGCGTACAATCGTTGTGTGACGTGCTTACTAATACCGGTTAAGATTCCAATGCCGCAATACGAACATACTATCTTCGGGTTACGCGCATACTATTGTGAAGTCACGCACATACAGAAACGGTAACGCCGGTTACGCATCTGATGATATGTTTGCATGCATACCGCGCCGCATCGCGCGGGCACGTAGCTAGTAGAATTAAAATGCGACAGACATTGTAATGTTTAATTAATAAATATGAGTATATAAAAGTAGGGGAAAGTTCATGTACATTTTGATCTTAACATGAGTACGTAGGAAATAATGGCAATTTATTTTAAAAATATAAACGTAAGAAACAATACCAATCTACATAAACAATGACTTATAATAACAAGGAAAAGAACCTAAAAATTACAACAAAAGAATCAAAAATCAAGAACAAAATAATAACAGCATATACCAACAAATATTTATAACAGCAAAAGAAAACATCTAATAATAACAACAAAATATAAATAAGCAAATACTTATAACGTCTCATAATCGAAAATTAGCAAATACGAACAAAAAATAGCAGCAAACACTTATAAAAATAAACTTAATCATAACAACAAATTGATTCTCACCGTTTTCATGTTAAAAATAAAATGTATTTGATCATGTTTCTATAAAAGGATTAGGAAATCGGCAATTAGAAATTAATTTGGTGACGTCACCAGAAATCCACCCCCCTTCTTCATTACGCCACCACCGCCTCTTTGATTTTCCTGTCATATTTAAAGATCTTCCGCTGAATGTTGAAGAATTAGAACGGACGACAAATCAAATCAATTGATTGATTAGTGTTTCAAATTGCAACACAGCCATTTCGAAGAACGGGTTTGAAACATGGATGGCAAAGGCGACAACAGTTACGCCCTAGGATTCCATGTACGATTTTTCATCCCGTTTCAGTGACGGCGGTGGCAGTTCTACAAATGTATATCCGGTTGTTGTGCAATGTGCTGATGCTTCGCGTCTACCGGCGGTGGTTCGATTTACCGATTGTTCTTTAAATTTTTCGTTGGCGGGCGGTGGTTTTTCAACTTAATCGTGAAAGATAATATGTTCACATATATATAGGGATATAGGTACTGTTTGTAAAGGACGCAACGGTTGTATGAGGCGGTTATTTTGTTATTTTACGCCGGTTTTTTTCATTCGTGTTAATAGAAGTGGGGAGGATAAAAATATAACACGTGTTTTGTAACCATATTTGACAACAAATTCTAAATGTAATAAATATAATTATATGTTTTTATAAATTTATTTTTAAGAAATTCAAACCAAACTTTAATCAGTTTTAACTTTCAGTTTTTATTTTTGTTACTCTTTTTGTG
Source organism: Bidens hawaiensis (assembly GCF_021521415.1). Classification (NCBI taxonomy): domain Eukaryota; kingdom Viridiplantae; phylum Streptophyta; class Magnoliopsida; order Asterales; family Asteraceae; genus Bidens; species Bidens hawaiensis. Next base: position 88,718 of record NW_027496300.1, read on the forward strand.
CCTTCTTTAATTTTTTTTTTAAATTTTGTCTGGTTTTTATTTATTATTAACTATTTTTTTCTTTTTTGCAGCAATACTTATTATCGATTTTATTAAAAAAATTAAAACATTTTAAGAGTCTTTTATTGATTCTTGTTTTAAATTTGTTATGTTTTTTTATTAAGCTAACCATTGGTTTTGTCACTTTTGTGACCATTTAATTTTAGATTGTTAAGTTTTTAACTATTGTTAAAAAAATTGGCATATTTTGCAACCGTCTTCTCAATATATGTTATCTTAAAATTGCGGTTGATTAGGGTCATTCGTTTTTATTTATTTATTAATTTTTTTGAACAGCCAATTTTATTGAAAATCAAAGAAACTTAGCCAACTAAACATCAAAACACCCGCAAACAACACACCCGAGTAAAAGATTAAAATCAAAAAGAAAAGGAACACCGAGTTTCGCAATCTACCTCCACTAATTTCCCTCTTATGTTTTTTTTAATATTAGTTTATTTTTTTAATGTACTAACTTTTATATTTAGAAAACACTTGTGTCCAAATTATCGTTTTTTGTTTATTTATTGTAATAACTGTGACCAATATACATGAGACCAATTTTATTATTTATTAATATATATTAAAAATTAATTTGCTATTGGCCGTTTTACATTTTTTATAAAAAAGTTTTGGCCACGATTTTATTTTATTTTAAATAACTTGCGCCATGTTTTTATATTCTAAAAGTAATCTAATTACGGACCTATTTATTTTTGTTAGTTTCAAACCGCAATGTTGAGTACTATTAGTTGTTATACAAATTTGACCTTAGTGACTAAAAGTGTTATAGATTAGTTGAAGCCATATAAAAGTAAGATTGTGAGCTAGCTGTGATACGATTTTGACCTTAATGAGTGCAATTTGTAGGAACACAAAAGCTAAAAAGCAAAAACATATATGGATAATGTTAAGCATTTTCTGTAAATGTTAAAAATAACTACAATTCATTCATGCATGTTTTGATACAAAATTTAGTCCTAAAATAAATTAAACGCATGATTATATATTAGTGTTAGTTTCAACCATTATACTATCAACCAATCAAATTTTTTAACTTTGGTTTCATTTATTTTTAATTATAAGTTTTTGACTATAAAAAATATATGAAGGAGATCGCAAAGTTACACATATATATTCTTTTTCATTATTTTCAGTGTATAGCCTTTAAAAGGGGCCTTTAATATTTTATGATGAGATAAGAAGTTGTTGCTAAGGAATGTTCTTGTTCATCTCTAGTGTTCTTTGGAAGACAGAAATTCTCATCATACATTACAATACCTTGCTCCTCATACTAGAGTAGCTCTTGCTGAACAATTTGTGTACCGTTAAAGACACACTTTAATCATTTATGAATCTCTCTAAACAAGCGCAAACTACTTATCGTCAAATGTCTCTTCAGTTACGAGGACCGCCCAGGCGCAAGGCTTATCCAGGGAATTTTTTTTGTTTACATTCACGGATTTTGGAAAAAACTGCTAAATTAGGTTCTCTTTAGGTAAAAGAAGTATGACCGCTTTACCAATAGTTGAAATGCGATCGGGAGACTTTCGGCTTATATTAATTCTTACTAATGTCATTTCAATTACTGATGGACAAACGTATTATCTGCCGATCTATTTAATGTTGGAATCCAACGCGCTCTTAATGTGGATATCTCTATTTCCATAGTGGGGTCTGCAACTTAAATTATAACTTTGAATAAAGTAGCCGGTAAATTAACACCATAGATAAACTAAACCTAAAAATAGATCGAAATTAATGTTGCAGAAATGAACGTCTAAAAATAAAATAGTCGTGTTGAGTGGGCTATTAACTCCATATAAATGTCTCGCATTATATACCCCCTCAACCAGTCGAGGAAACCAAAGAGAATTTGCTCCTTCGGGTCGGTGAAAAGCGAAGGTACTTGCTTACTAACTTATACTTAATTCTAGTATGGTATGGATTGCATGAGGTAGGAGTGGAAGGTAACTTCATTTGTAAATTATTCCTTATATATTGAATAACTAGATTTTCACCCGGCGCATGGCAATTGGTAAAACCTTAACGTTGAAACGTGTGTTTGGCAAAAGCGCGAGCGTTGGTAAAGCCCGATCGTTGCATCGGTGAGTTGACGCGAATTCAGTTAGTATCGTTTACGTTCTTTACGATATAGACATCATTGGTAAAACTTTAGCGTAAAAAAAATATATTTTTCAAAATAAAAAAAATTATTAAAAAGGACGTTTGTTTAGTTGGGGGCTGTGATAATTGTCGGTCCTTGACATTGAGGCGGTAACTGGACATGAATTTTGTCGGTTGCAACTACGTTTATTATGATACCGGAGCTATATATACATACATAGGGGAGATATATTTTGAGAACTTTATGAGTTTTAAAAACTTTAAGAACTCAATTTTGGATCACATATTTAATTAAATGATATGAAATATGTGGCTGGGATTAAATTTGATTAAAAAATAATCAGGAGTAAGAATAAATATTTTTGATGATTACACAAGTTTAAATGTTAGTTACACATGTGTAAAAAGTCGATTCGGTGTGTAAAAAAATACTGTAATTTTTTGTACATTACTTACACTTACGTATTACACATATGTAAAAAAAGTTCAAAAAATAAAATTGTTACGTTGAGTTCTTTCGAGTTCTTAAAACTCAAAGCGGTTTTCAAAAGAAATCAATCCTAAATATATATATATATATATATATATATATATATATATATTGAGTGGACCAATGGGATGATGTCAGTCGGTAACTTCATTTGTAAATAAAACCTTATATATTGAATAATGTCATATTAGAGTATCAAAATATGTCTTAAGGCAGGTATTGTTGCAGCAAACATCATGCTCAGAGAGATGAAGACTCACCTTGAAGAGGGACGTCTGCGCAAAGACCAACTGGTTCCGCAGGACCCACCATGCTCAGAGAGATGAAGACCTTACGCGCAGTACGCCAGCTGTTCCCGCAGGAAAAGCCTCCCAATGGTGAAGTACCCCGCCTGTTCCCGCAGCTGCGGATACAAACCATCAGGGAAGGCTACTCGCACTAACAGTAAGGCTACACGCACAAGGCACTAACTCTCAATAATTCAGTAATGTCACCTGAAGAAGGAATGAGCAAGGCGGGAATACTCCCGCCCAAATGAGCCAGTCCGTACGCTTCTGGAGGATCTTTTGTACTATACCTGCCAAGGTATGGACAAAATAGACAAGATCTGACCAAAGCAGCCCATCACAGGGTGACAGCTCACTGACAACAGTACGAGAAGGAGCACGCTCTAGTACAAAATGTCACTATCAGCCGCTGCCTACTCACCAACCCTCATCGTGGCACGTACATAGCCTGCAGTTGGTGGAAAAGGAACAGTACACAGCCGGCCATGTCACTATCAGCCGCTGCCTATCCACCAACCACCAGCATGGCACGTGCGTAGCCCACAGTTGGTAGAAAAGGAATATTATACAGCTGGCTGTACCTGCTTGGAAACCTACATTCGGCTATAAATACTCCAACACCTTGGAACGGTATGAACACATCTTATACCATCACATCTTATCACATACCATCACATATCTTATCTGCTCTAGCTATTTCTCTTAATATACACTTGTATTCAGAGCAATCTAGTCTGATTCTCACGCCGGAGGGTAGTCACAAGGAGGTACCCCCCCCCCCTTCTCAGTGACGAGCTCACGGTGTCTGTTTTGCAGGTCATCAGAAGAATAACCATCTTTGCCGGACCTAACCCTCGTGGGAAACATCTACTTGACCCTAAGATTATCCGTAATCTGCCGGGGTCACTTAGTGTTTCTTCATTGGCGCCATCCGTGCATAAAAGCTAGAACTAATTTTCTCAGTTTTTTCAAAACCTCTGGAAAGATGGTTAAGGTTACTCCGGTGCCAAGGCCAGCGAGTGACCAAGAAACCCCGGTAACCACAACCCCAGCTACTGGGGGGAACACCGGCGAGTACACAATTTTTACGAACACTACCCCGGTTACCCAAGCCGGGGCAAGTGCAGTAAACAATCCTTCACTGGGATTCACCGATACCCAGTTGGAGAGACAACAGACGAGGCTCCCCCGCCAAACACTTGATCAAGTTAAAGCGTGGGCGGAAGCACGTCAGAAGGAATTTCAAGCTGAGTTGGATGAACGCTTACGATCACTCCAACAGGCTGACGAGTTCGGAAACACTCGACAACAGCTCAACATGAGCAATGAGTGCGAGTACTTGGATAATGATTGGGAGGAG